>NC_082722.1:7807173-8107173 GCF_030144855.1 Hypanus sabinus
GCTTCCACAGGAAGTACAGGAGCCTTGGGTCCCACATCACCAGCTTCAGGAAGTTATTACACTTGAATCCATCAGCCTCCTGAACCAGCGTGGATAACTTTACTTACATTAACTCTGAACTGATTTAGAAACATAGAAAACCTACGGCACAATACAGGCTCTTTGGCCCACAAAGTTGTGCCAATCATGTCCCCACCTTAGAAATGACTTGGCTTACCCATAGCCCTCTATTTTTCTAAGCTCTATGTACCCATCTAAAAGTCTCTTAAAAGACCCTATCATTTCCACCTCTACCACCGCTGCTGGCAACCCATTTACCACTCTGTGTAAAAAAAATTACCCCAACATCTCCTCTGTACCCACTCCCCAGCACCTTAAACCTGTGTCCTCTTGCAGCAACCATTTCAGCCCTGGGAAAAAGCCTCTGACTATCCACATGATCGATGCCTCTCATCATCTTATACACCTCTATCAGGTCACCTCTCATCCTCCATCACTCCAAGGAGGAAAAGCTGAGTTCACTCAACCTATTCTCATAAGGCATACTCCCCAATCCAGGCAACATCCTTGTAAGTCTCCCCTGCATCCTTTCTATAGCTTCCACATCCTTCCTGTAGTATGGTGACCAGAACTGAGCACAGTACTCCAAGTGGGGTCTGACCAGAGTCCTATATAGCTGCAACATTACCTCTCAGCTCCTAAATCCAATTCCACGATTGATGAAGGCTAATACACTATATGCCTTCTTAACCACAGAGTCAACCTGCGCAGCTGCTTTGAGCGTCCAATGGACTCAGACTCCATGATCCCTCTGATCCTCCACACTGCCAAGAGTTTTACCATTAATACTATATTCTGCCATCATATTTGACCTACCAAAGTGAACCACCTCACATTATCTGGGTTGAACTCCATCTGCCACTTCTCAGCCCAGTTTTGCATCCTATCAATGTCCCGCTGCAACCTCTGACAGCCCTCCACACTATCCACAACACTCCCAAACTTTGTGTCATCAGCAAATTTACTAACCCATCCCTCCACTTCCTCATCCAGGTCATTTATAAAAATCACAAAGGGTAAGGGTCTCAGAACAGATCCCTGAGGCACTCAACTGGTGACCAACCTCGGGTAAGCCAGTTCTGGATCCACAAAGCAATGTCTCCTTGGATACCATGCCTCCTTACTTTCTCAATAAGCCTTGCATGGGGTACCTTATCAAATGCCTTGCTGATCCCACCCAGCAGTACTCAAGGGGTACAGCCACAGGGGTACTCTCTAGCACCTGACTCTTTCCCTTCCCCCTCCTGACTGTGACCTACTTGTCTGTCTCCCGTGGCCCTGATGTGACCACCTGCCTATAACACCTTTCTGTTACCTCCTCTCTCTCCCTGACCAGACGAAGGTCATCGAGCTGCAACTCCAGTTCCCTAACTTGGTCCCTTAGGAGCTGCAGCTCAACACACCTGGTGCAGATGTGGCCGTCTGGCAGGCTGGGAGACTCCAGGACCTCCCTCATCTGACACCGAGCACAGAACACTGGCCTCACACACATACTTCCTTCTTTCCTCAGTTAACACAAGTAAACGTACCTCGTCTTGTCCTGTTACCGCCTAAACCTGTTGAGCCACAGCCCTCTCACTCTGCTGCCCACTCCGACGCTGCTCGCTGCATATGGCGGTCTTCTTTTTAAACCTTTTATGCTCTACTGGTTGACGTCACGCGCCTGCGCAGTCTTGCCTCTCTTTTACCCCGAGTAGTAAAAACAGGCTTCACTCCCAAAATCAGCCGTTTACTCGCAGCCTTCTTGCTCTGAAACTTTTAGACTCAATTTCAAGGACTCTATAACTCAAGTTCTCAGAATTATTTGTCTTTCTGTCTATCTATTTATCTCTTATTTGTTCAATGTCTTCTTTTGCATATTGGTTGTTTGTCAGTCTTTATTTATGTATAGCTTTTCATGCATTCTATTCAATTTCTTTAATTTCCTGTAATTGCCTACAAGAAAATGTATCTCGGTGTAGTTTCAAGATGGCGACGTAGACATCTGCCTTTTAGGCGCTCTTCATTTTTTAAGCTATAATCACCCTTTAATCAAATCTTTTCATACTTAATTACATGGGTTGATATTTACGATTTATTTCTTTTTTAAAATAATACTTGATATAATTTTTTCAAACTTAAAATGTCTGTACCTAAGAAATCGTCTAAAGACCCTATATCTCTCGATGCAATCTCCAGTCTTCTGGATACTAAACTGGATACTAAACTTGCAAGTCTGGAAAATAAACTTACTGCGAAAATGTCTGAGCTTGAAGAAGTCGTTAGATCATTTGATACCAAGCTTCAATCGCTGGCAGCAGATATTGAACGGCATGAAGAAAAGTTTGCGGCTCTTGACAAGATAATTTGTGAAAAAATACGTACAATCGAAACTTTGGAGGAGAAGGTACGATCGACTGCTAAAATAGTGGAGCAGAATAAGTTTAAAATCACCGATCTTGAAAACCGATCTCGCAGACAGATCTTGCATATTATTGGATTTCCCGAAAATGTTGAGTCTGGTGACTTAACTGAATATTTCTCTAACTTATTGTGGGAAATTTTTGGCGAGGACGCTTTGCGGGTTAAAACTACTATTGACCGTGCCCACAGAGTTTCGAGATTTTCGGCTGCGAGAGACAAGCCACGAGCTGTGATTGTCCGTCTCCATTATCCTCGGGAGAAAGAGCTTTTAATCCGATTAGCTCGTCAGAAAGGTGTGATTTCTCACAGAAGCAACAACTTTCGTACTGTTGAGGATTATTCATTTGAGGTCATTTGAGAATCGCTTTTAAACCGGTGATGGCAGAGATTCATTCGATTGGACTTAAACAAGCTTTAAGATACCCAGCGAATCTCAGAATTACGTTGAGTGATGACAGTCAGCGCTTCTTTAATACTCCGGAAGAAGCGAAGAAATTTATTGAAGAATATCGGTCTTCTAGTACAATTTGAACTATGTGTTATGTTGAAGAATTTTTGGAGAGAAGACGCCATTCCGCTTTTAGGCTTTAACTTATGAAGCTGCGGTATAGCTTTTTACTGTGGTTTGTAGACCTGGTTTTTTTTTATTATCATGATTTACAGATGCTCTTTTAATTTTACTATAATGTTTTTTTTAATTAAGTTTTTTTTCCTCTGGATTAGATATACATGTTAAGATTTTGTAATAATGATTTATTTTTTAAGATGTCGTTTCTTTTTCCCATAAGACTTTGCTTTCCGTAAGCGTTTATTTGCCTGTATTTGAGAATGGGACGAATGTCTTGAATTTTTGGACCTTTTTTATTTATATTGTAGTGGCTATTGAATTTTTTTTTAATCTTATTTTGATGACCTTTTTTTTAAAAAAAAGATTGGCGAATTTACATTTATATTCTGTACTATGGTCCTTTCAAGATGTCATTTCTTCTTCCCATAAGATCTGTTTTTGAAACGTCATTTTCTTATATTTGAATATGGAATCTTTTTTTAAAGGCATATTACACTACTTTAAACTTCAATGGTTATCCTTTTTTATTAATGATTTTTTGCTTTTTTATATTATTTTTTTCATTTTGATTGATATATATTCTTTCTTTTTACAACCCTGTATTTATATCTGGGTGTTATATAGTTTCTCTTTTCTTTCTTTTCATGAAGTTGCCATCTTGAAAATGGGGGTAATATACTAATATTATACTAATATACTAATTAGTTCGTGCGCCTGCCGCTTGGCTTTTTTTCGAGGGGTTGGGGGAGGGGGTAGGGATCTTTTTCTCACGCTTTTGCTTTTTATTTTTTTGCTTTTAGTTTATGGGCCGACTTTAAATTATTAATATTGTTGAGGTGTCATGTTCTCCGGTTGCTCCTGAATCATTTTTCCTTCTTCCTGAATTATGGGTTATGTGTCTTTTTAACCTTTTATGATATACACAACTAATATTGGCATGATGGATAAGTCTATTAACTTTATCTCTTGGAATACTAATGGTTTAAATCATCCGATTAAACGTAAAAAAATATTTAAAGTATTCCATAGACTAAAAGCTAATATTATTTTTGCACAGGAGACCCATATTAGGAGGGAGGATAATCAACGATTTTTTAGGTTCTGGAAGGGTCAACAATTTCACTCGAATTGTACCGCCAAAATTAGGGGTGTGTCTATTTTTATAGACCCCTCAATTTCGTTTACACATCATGAAATTATTTCTGAGCCACAGGGCAGATTTTTGTTGATAACTGGTTCACTTTTTAATCGAAAAGTGGTTCTAGTTAATATTTATGCTCCAAATTTTGACTGCCCTGAATTTTTTAAACGTTTATTTACTTCCCTTCCTAATCTAAATGAATATATGTTGATAATGGGTGGAGATTTCAATTGTTGTCTGAATCCTTTGATGGATAGATCTAAACCTATTGGAATTCTTCCGAATAGATCAGCCTTACTTATTAATTCTTTTATGGTTGATTTGGGAATTACTGAAATATGGCGGTTTTTGAACCCTAAAGATAAAGAATTTTCATTTTTTTCACATGTATATCACAGTTATTCTAGAATTGATTATTTCTTTATTGATCATCGTTTATTAACGGATGTTACTGATTGTAAATATGGTTCTATTACTATTTCGGATCATGCACCTTTGAAGTTATCTATCAAGATTTTGGACTTTTCCAATAATACTAGATCTTGGAGACTTAACGCTACTTTGCTTCAAGATCCAGAATTTATCACCTACATAAAACAACAAATTGACTTGTTTTTCTCAACAAACTATACTGAAGAGATTGACAGAGGAATACTTTGGGACTCTTTTAAGGCTTTTATCCGTGGACAAATTATCTCATATTCCGTTGGTAAAAGAAAACAAAGATATTTAGATATTGCTTTATTAGTGGATAAAATTAAAGAAATTGATAAGATTTATTCCGTGACTCCTACCAAAGAACTTTATAAGAAGAGAGTTGAGCTTCAAATGGAGCATAGCTTATTATTATCTTCTTCAACTGAGAATCAATTAATTAGGACCAGGGCTCAATTTTATATCCATAGTGATCGAACTGGTAAACTGTTAGCTAATCAATTAAAAGCTATTTCGACTAAGCGACAAATTATTAAAATTTGTAAACAAGACGGTAATCTAACTACTGATCATAAAGAAATCAATAACGCTTTTCAAGATTTTTATAAATCTTTATATCAATCAGAATTTGATGGCGATCTGTCCATGATGGATAATTTTTTTAACAATTTGAATATTCCCAAACTGACAGATGAAGATCGTAGCTTGTTCGATGCTCCTATCTCTATGGCCGAAATAGGAGAGGCTATCTCATCAATGAATTCAGGGAAAGCTCCTGGTCCTGATGGTTATATTATAGAATTTTAAAAAACTTTTTCTTCTTCGCTTTCCCCTTGGTTATGTGAAATCTTTAATGATGCATTTGCTAAGAAGAGATTACCTCAATCTTTTTATGAAGCTACTATCTCTCTAATTCTTAAAAATGATAAGGATCCTACTTTATGTGCATCTTATCGCCCTATATCACTATTAAATGTAGACTCTAAGATTCTTACAAAAATTTTAGCCATTAGGTTAGAAAAGGTACTATCACAGATTATTTCAGAAGATCAAACTGGTTTTATTAGGAATCGGTATTCCTTTTTTTAATGTTAGAAAATTGATTAATATAATTTATACTTCATCACCCACAATCCCAGAATGTGTTATTTCATTAGATGCTGAAAAAGCTTTTGATAGAGTTGAATGGACATACTTATTTAACGCTTTGAGATATTTTAATTTTAGTCCTAATTTTATATCATGGATCAAACTAATATATTATAAACCTGTTGCTTCTGTTCTTACAAATAATTACAGATCCTCTTTTTTTCAATTATCTCGTGGTACGAGACAAGGTTGTCCCTTAAGTCCTTTATTATTTAATATCGCATTAGAACCTTTAGCCATTGCTATTCGTGAATCTCCTAATATTTTTGGTATTACCCGTAATGAGAAGTTATACAAGTTATCACTTTATGCTGATGACTTGTTGTTATATATTTCTGATCCTGACAGGTCTATTCCTGCTATTTTATCCTTGTTGGCTCAATTTGGTAGTTTTTCTGGTTATAAACTAAACTTGGATAAGAGTGATTTATTCCCTTTAAACGTGCAAACTTTATTGAATGATAGGATACCATTTAAAGTTGTTACTGATAACTTTATCTATTTAGGTATAAAAATTACCAAGAAATATAAAGATTTATTTAGACTGAATTTTTTTACCTATGCTCCATCAAATTCAACAACTTACTACAAGATGGTCTCCCCTATCCTTATCATTAGTTGGTCGGATTAATGCTATTAAAATGATGATTTTACCGAAACTTTTATATTTATTTCAAGCTTTACCAATTTTTATTCCTAAATCTTTTTTGATAACATTGATTCAAAAATTTCCTCATATGTGTGGCAAAATAAAAACCCCAGGTTAAGTAAAATGCAATTACAAAAATATAAAAAAGATGGTGGTTTAGCTTTACCTAACTTTAGATTTTACTATTGGGCGAATAATATTCGTAACCTAATATATTGGAAATTAGATTTGGATTCACCATTGTGCCCACAGTGGGTAAATTTAGAATGCAATGAGGCACAGGGATATTCTCTATTCTCCGTTCTTGGTTCTTCTCTTCCTACTGATTTAGTTAAATTCAATAAACAGATATCCAATCCTGTTGTCAAACATACATTACGAATTTGGTTTCAATTTCGTAAGTTTTTTACTCTGAAAAACTTTGTTCTTGATAGCCCTATTTTACTTAATTTTTTTTCCAAACCTTCATTGACAGATCAAGCTTTTAGCATATGGAAAAGGAAAGGTATAAACTGTTTCGTGATCTTTTTTTTGAAGCTAGTTTGATGTCTTTCGACCAACTTTCCAACAAATTTAAGTTACCTAAATCTAATTTTTTTAGATATTTACAAATCAGAAATTTTTTACATAAAGTTCTACCATCTTTCCCCAATTCAACTTCAATGGATTTCTCAGATTTGATTTTTACCTTAAACCCTTGTCAGAAGGGATTAGTGGCTTTTATTTATAATATGATTATGAAGATACAACCAGAAATATCAGGTAGAATCAAACAAGAATGGGAAAAAGAACTTCAATATAATATATCAACAGAAAAATGTGAAAAAATTTTACAAATGGTTAATTCTTCTTCTATATGTGCTAAACATGCTTTAATACAATTTAAAATTGTACATAGAGCTCATATGTCTAAAGATAAGCTTGCTCGATTCTATTCTCATATTAACCCTCAATGTGACAGATGTGATTCAGATGTGGCTTCATTGACCCACATGTTTTGGTCATGTCCCACTTTATATAACTATTGGAAGGACATATTTGCTACTATTTCCTCAATTTGGAATATCGATTTACAACCTCATTTTATTACTGCAATTTTTGGTATACCAAATGAGGATGGTAATCAGTTTTCCCCTTCAATTAGACGAATGATTGCTTTTGTAACATTAATGGCCAGAAGGTCTATATTACAAAATTGGAAAGAAGTAAATCCTCCTACCACGTTTCAGTGGTTCTCTCAAACTATTTCTTATCTGAGCTTGGAAAAAATTAGAAGCACTATTTTTGACTCATCAATTAAATTTGAAGAAACTTGGGGACCGTTCATTTGACATTTTCATATGAATTAATTTGGCCTCTTCCAGACCTTCTCTCTGCTTATTCTTGCTCTGGTATGGAGTTCCGGAGTTTTTGACACTATCATATACATATAAACTGTTATTATTGCCCATGTTAGTTTAGTTTAGTGTTTTTTTTCTCAATATATATTTTTTCTTGTATTTTTTTAAAAAAATTTTCTTTTGATGATTATTTTTTATTTTTTTCATATATAATTATTATAGGCTTGATTGATTAATGTACTATTTTTGTTGATATTTTAATAGAATATTGTTATCTTATTATTAATGTAATTTCAAGTCTATTGCACTTATAACCTATTCATTATTATGTTATGTTTTTTTTATATATGAAACTCAATAAAAAGATTGAAAAAGAAAGAAAGAAAATGTATCTCAAATGAGTATATGGTGACATACACATACTTTGATAAAATATTTACTTTGACCTTGACTTGTAATGAATCCACCAGAATTGCACATAAAAAATAATGATCTCTGTTGCTGCAGCGATCACTGCGTTTCTTTCCATGAATGTCCCAGGAGTCATGAGGAGCGAGCAAGTGAAGCCCTTATTGGTATCAAAATCTAAGATCTCGGTAGAGACTTATGAGAAGTTTGGTGGAAATCCTACTGCTGGACTGAAATGGAACAGCCAAGGGATATGATTAAACATCAGCAAATTGAGAGAATTGCCTCGATAAAACCACAATGGGTTTATACCTCACCAGCACTAGACCATAATTCAGAACTAAGTGCAGCTCCAAAACACAAATATTCCCAGTGCCACCACATCTGTCTGCTTCCATTCAGATGCCCAATATATGAGCTCCTGAGATCTGCTGTTAACCTGACCATGTAGAGGGTTAGTAACTGTTCTAGCCCTGGTATCATGGCAACTATAAATCAGGATGGAAGACTTGAAGATTTGAGACTAGGCTTGTTACTGGGCTCCAATCAGCTTTGTATACACAAAACAGCAAAGACTAATTTCTATAAATTGGGGTGAGATTCAGGCTAAGAATTTGAATAACATCAGGGTACTCAACAGAGTTCTGTTCACCAAACAGAGCCTCTGCTGTGCCTGATGCGTGACATGATTAAAAGGGGCAGGAAGCACTGACCCCTTTGTCAAGTTTCTAATCCAAGAGTCTCACAATAGCTGGGACTTATTAAACGCATTTTATTCCAAATCCATGATGAGTAAATAAGTACCCTACAGGAAAAATGTCAAATACAATATTTCTTTTTGGGTCCTTTAACTGGCCCTCACTTGAGAAGCTCTGCTTTACGAGTTCGAGCGATATAATGCCTAAAGGGCTGTAACCTGAAACGATCATGGTAGGGACTGATCAATTTTCATTAGGTAAAGTCATCCATACATTATGGAATGAAGGGAGACAAGGAGAGAAGAGGTTTGCTGCGAAACTCCAATAACAGCAGATAACAAGGTGGCAAAAGGGATGGCAGTGTCTGAAAAAATTACTAGGGACAAAATACTATATAATTGGACAAAAGACTGATAAACCTATTGCACTGTGCAGCTGACAATGAAGGGAAATGACTGCAATACATTTGGATGCTTTGGTGGTGATGTTGAAAATTCCCTAGATGCCATATATTTTGCATTTCTTTACAACATGTAAAGGATGTCATTTGGTCCATTGAGTCTAAGGCAGTTCAGTTAGAAATCACACTTAATCTCCCCTGTAACTTACTCCTATCAACTAACCTCAGATCCTAAAACCCACAGTAGGAGGAAACTGGAACCTTCCGGGCAAAACCCACAAGGAGAGCGTGCATACTCTGCACAAACGGAACCCAAGGTCAGGAATGAGGCAAAGCTGCTGAAGTCATAGAGCCCACTTGCTGCATCAGTGTGCTGCTCCAAGATTCCGGAAAGACTCCCAACAGATCAGAAAACCTCAAACATACAGAGATGGAAAGCACAATCCAATCCAGTTTAGCCTAACCATCAGCAACTTAAAATTCCTCAATGTTAGCATTTCAGAGGATCTATCCTGGGGCCAGCATGTAATTACCATTAAGGAGAAAGCACAGCAGTGCCTCTACTTCCTTTGAAGTTTGTGAAGATTTGGCACCTTCTAAAGGTGCATGCTGGAGAGTAGATTGACCGGTGGCATCATGGCCTGGTATGGAAACACAAGTTGCCCTTGAATGGAAAACTCTACAAATGTAATGGGTATGACCACAGGCAAAGCCTCCCCACTGTTGAGCACACCTACACATGGTGCTGCTGCAGGAAAACAGCATCCATCATCAAGGACTCCCACCACCTAGCCCGGGGGTCGGCAACCCGCGGCTCCGGAGCCACATGTGGCTCTTTTACGTCTGTGCTGCGGCTCCCTATTGCTTTGGGAAATAATTGGTTGTGGCGACCCTTTTCCTGGCACATCCGAACCGACTCACAATTAGATAGCCTACGGGGGTTTGCGAGCACAGAGCTTTGGAGCCTCTGCGCCATGGGGGGCAGGTTGAGGGAGGCTTAAAAGTGAGGCTGAAGATTTCGAATAAAGTTTTTTCCTTCGACTGCAGTTACCGACTCCGTGACGTAATTTTAGCGCTGCGTGTAGCACACCGCTACATGGTCAGTATTTAATTAAAATGTATTTTATGTTAGTTTGTTAGTTTTTGAAATGTAATTCTAAATTTGAAGATTATGGTGATCTTGTACAATCTAAATAAGACGTTGTGGCGACCCATTTCCTGACACATCCGAACCGGCTCACAATTAGCCAGCGTTCAGGCTAAGGGAGATAGCCTACGGGGGTTTGTGAGTACGTGTCTTTTGCAGCATCCACGCCCATGGGGGGCGGGTTGAGGGAGGCTTAAAAGCAAGGCTGTTTAGTTCGAATAAAGCTATCTTTGACTGCAGTTTACTGACTGCGTGTAGCACACCGCTGCAACGTGTTTTTATTGCTGGCTGTCCAGAGGGGAGGTGCTGAAACGCTTTGTCGCGTGTCTGGAAGAAGTGAAAACTTTCCTGGGCAGCAAAGGGCTCAACTTTCCTGAGCTGGAACAGCCAGAGTGGCTGGAAAAGCTACACTTCATGGTAGACATGACAGCGCACCTGAACACGCTGAACACAGCTCTTCAACGGGGTAAGGACGTACATGTTGGAGGATGTTTTGGCATTCGAGCGCAAGTTGACGTTGCTTGCCAGAGATTTACAGAAAGGCACATTGTCTCACTTCCCCAATTTGAGAGAGTTCAAACAAGGTCACGACATGATAAATTCGGAGTATTTACATTCTGCAATCATCGCAATGCAAACATCGTTTGGGAAACGCTTCTGTGAGTTCAGAGAGGAAAAAAACACATTATCCTTCCTGGTCACTCCCCTAAGCATCGATCCATCCCTACTGAATACGACTGCATTGTCAGGTGTGAGTCAACCTGAACAAGTATGATAAATATTTTAATTGCCTATTATTTTACGTATATTCATATGTTTTCATTGTTCAGTGAAATAGTCCTTTCATTTTTCAGGTTGACAGCTGGCTGACGTTATTTTTGGTTTGCTGCTGGCGGCAAATTTAAGTTTGGCGTTTTTCATAAATACAAGAAGGACTCAAATAGACGTTGAGTATTTTACTTAAAAGTAACCTTCAACCCAACGTCTTTTTTTCGGAGTTCAAAATGTTTTTGTTGCATGCAGAAATGTAATTTCGTTTTCTCTGCAGGAGTTCATCAATTTCATAAATGCAACACATTATAGTTTGTTTATACATAGCATAAAGGCAAAACAAAACGTTGTATGTAGTGTTATTTCATTTTAAATGTCAAACGGGTTTTGCGGCTCCCAGTGTTTTCTTTTCTGTGGGAAACAGGTTCAAGTGGCTCTTTCAGTGGTAAAGGTTGCTGACCCCTGACCTAGCCTATGCGCTCTTCTCGCTGTTGCCATTAGGAAGTAGGAACAGTGTCTCAGGACTCACACCACCAGGTTCAGGAACAGTTATTACCCCTCAACCATCTGGCTCTTGAACCAGTGGGGGATAACTTCATTCTCCTCCCCATCACTGGAGACACTCAACCTATGGACTCACTCTCAAGGACTCGTCATCTCATGTTCTCAAGATTATTATTATTATCATAACTGTTTTTCTTTTTCTTTTTGCATTTGCATAGTTGGCTGTTTTTTGCACATTGGTCATTGGTCCATTCTGTTGGGTGTGATCTTTCATTGATTCTATTGGGTAAAATAGTAAAAACTGTGAATGCAGTAAATTGCAAGGAATGAATCTCGGGGTTGAAAATGGTGACAGATGTGTACTTGATAATAAATTCACTTTGAACTGTTTGGGAGTATGCTGGAATTCAGTAAGGAAATAGCAGCATGATGTTTACAAAGCCATAAGACAATTAAGCAAAGTCAACATCATTTGAAGAAAGGAGACTGAATGCAGTTCTGAGTAAACAGGAGGAAGGACAAAGGAGGACCAATAAATATGCTGCATTCAGATTTGCAAAAGAAATTCAACAAAGTGCCTCATGACTGGATAGTATTTATTGCTTTGGGGTTCATATATTAGTACTGATAAGGTCTGGCTAACAGAAAAGAGCTGGGATAAAAGGGTAAATTTCAGGTTGGCAGGCTATGCCTAGAGGGTTGAGCAAGAGTCAACTATTAGTAATCCATATTATTAGCGTAAAGGATGCACTGCAGATGAATTTGTTGATGGCCCAAAGAAAGGTGGGAAAGTTGTGAAGTGGAATTGGAGAGTCTGCGAAGGGATGTTAATAGCTAGAGTCTGATTAAGATAGAGCACACAAACAGGCCCTTTGGCTCACTAAGTCCTGCCAACCATCATCCAGTCAGTTAGATTAATCCTATATTAATCCCATTTTTACTCTCCCCATATTCTCAACAACTTCTCCTAGAGTTTGATTTCAACATTTAAGGAAAATTTGGATAAGTACATGGATGGGGAGTATAGAGGGCTATGCTCCAGGTGCAGATTGATGGGACTTGGCAGAACAGTTTGACGTGGACTAGATAAGCCGAAACCTGTCTTGATGCGGTAGTGCTCTAGTCTCTATGACCTACCTGTATACTAGAGGCAGCTTAGTGGCCAATTACCTACAAAACTGTGGTGGTTCTGCAGCATTCAGAAAAAATCCAAATGCTCACAGGAAGAACATGAAAACTCCACAAAGAAAGCAAAATTGAATGTACTGGAAGAGACAAAAATATGGCATGCATAATATAATATGGCCAACTGGTGGCGCAGTAGCATCAGCACCGGACTTCGGAGTGAAGGCTCCCGAGTTCAAATCCAGCCAGCTCCTTGCACGCTTTCCATCCATGCCGGGTTGAGCGTCGAGCTAGCAACTTGGCCTCATAAGAACAAGAAGGCCTGCTAAAAATACACTGTCAAGATGACTGCACTCGGAGTTAAAGGTTTTCTTCTTCTTCAGTATAATATGGGAAAACCTGAGGTTGCTCATTTTTGTTGGAAAAATAGGATATTGTTTAAATGGAGAGAGATTCCTTAATCCTCTGTGGCACAGCATGAATTTGTACAGTGACACACAGAAAACTGCCATGCCTTAAGGAACACCATGGCCTGTGATCCTTTGTTGCAGGTGAGTGTAAAGCAACACTGGGAGGACTGGAATAGGGAGGGATATACTTGCATTGGAGGCAGTTCAGACAAAGTGCAGAAGGTTGAATCCTGAGACAAAATGGTGATTGAGCATGTTAGACTGTAACAATATGTACCTATATGTAACGCATTGAGCAGCCGGAGGTGCGAATGGATTCATACTAGATCATCTGTGATGTTGAGAAAGTCATGAATAGCACGTTCAGTGAATTGGCCACCGCAGGTAAAGGCTACACAGGCAGAAAGGGAAGGGGTGGCCACTAGACAGCGTAGCCGTAGGCAGGTAGTGCAGGAGTCCCCGAGGTCATCTCCCTCCTAAACAGATATACTGTTTTGGATACTGTTGGGGGAGATGTCTCATCAGGGGAAGGCAGCAGCAGCCCAGTTCATGGGTGGCTCTGCTGCACAGGAGGGAAGGAAAAGGAGTGGGAGAACTATAGTGATAGGGGATTCGATGATTCGATTGCAAGGGGAATAGACACGCGTTTCTGTGGCCACACACAAGACTCCAGGATGGTATGTTGCCTCCCTGGTGCAAGGGTCAAGGATGGCTCTGAGCGGCTGCAGGACATTCTGGAATGGGAGGGTGAACAGCCAGTGGTCATGGTGCACATAGGCACCAACGATATGGCAAAAGACGGGATGAGGTCCTACAAGGTGAATTTAGGGAGTTAGGAGATAAACTAAAAAGTAGGACCACAAAGGTAATAATCTCTGGATTACTACCAGTGCCACGTGCTAGTCAGAGTAGAAATAGGAGATATTTCAGATGAATACGTGGCTTGAAAAATGGTGCAAGGGGGAGGGATTCAAATTTCTGGGGCACTGGAGCCAGTTCTGGGGGAGGTGGGACCGATACAAACAGGATGGTCTACACCTGGGCTGGACTGGAACCAATGTCCTAGGGGGAGCGTTTGCTACTGCTGTTCAGGAGGCTTTAAACTAATGTGGCAGGGGGATGGGAACAAGTGCAGAGAGACAGAGGGGTGTAAAATGAGGGTAGAAGCAAAAAGTAGTAAAGTGAAAAGTAAAAGTGGCAGGCAGGCAAATCTAGGGCAAAAAGCAAAAAGAGCCACTTTTCAACATAATTTTATAAGGGCTAAGCTTGTTGTAAAAACAAGCCTGAAGGATTTGTGTGTCAATGCGAGGAGCATTTGTAACAAGGTGGATGAATTGAATGTGCAGATATTTATTAATGAATATGATATAGCCGGGATCACAGAGACATGGCTCCAGGGTGACCAAGGATGGGAGCTCAACATTCAGGGATATTCAATATTCAGGAGGGATAGACTGGAAAGAAAAGGAGGTGGGGTAGCATTGCTGGTTAGAGAGGAGATTAAAGCAATAGAAAGGAAGGACATTAGCCTGGAGGATGTGGAATTGATATGGGTAGAGCTGCATAACACCAAGGGGCAGAAATCGCTGGTGGGAGTTGTGTACAGTTGTGAGGTTGGGGATGGCATTAAACAGGAAATTAGAAATGTGTGCAATAAAGGAACAGTAGTTATAATGGGTGACTTCAATCTACATATAGATTGGGTGAACCAAATTGGTAAGGGTGCTGAGGAAGAGGATTTTTTGGAATGTATGTGGGATAGTTTTCTGAACCAACATGTCGAGGAACCAACTAGAGAGCAGGCCATTCTAGATTGAGTATTGAGCAATGAGGAAGGGTTAGTTAGCAACCTTGTCGTGCGAGGTCCCTTGGGTAAGAGTGACACCATAATATGGTGGAATTCTTCATTAAGATGGAGAGTGACATAGTTAATTCAGAAATAAAGGTTTTGAAATTAAAGAAGGGTAACTTTGAAGGTATGAGACGTGAATTAGCTAAGATAGACTGGCAAATGATACTTAAAGGGTTGACGGTGGATATGCAATGGCAAGCGTTTAAAGATGGCATGGATGAACTACACCAAGTGTTCATCCCAGTTTGGCAAAAGAATAAACCAGGGAAGGTAGTGCTGACAAGGGAAATTAGGGATAGTATCAATTCCAAGGAAGAAACATACAAATTAGCCAAAAAAAGCGGCACACCTAAGGACTGGGAGAAATTCAGAGACCAGCAGAGGACAAAGGGCTTAATTAGGAAAGGGAAAAAAAAGATTATGAAAGTGGCAGGAAACATAAAAACTGACTGTAAAAGCTTTTATAGATATGTGAAAAGAATAAGATTGTTTAAGACAAATGTAGGTCCCTTACAGTCAGAAACAGGTGAATTGATCATGGGGAACAAGGACATGGCAGACCAATTGAATAACTACTTTGGTTCTGTCTTTACTAAGTAGGACATAAATAATCTTCTGGAAATATAGTAGGGGACCAAGTGTCTAGTGAGATGGAAGAACGGAGGGAAATACATGTTAGTAGGGAAGTGGTGTTAGGTAAATTGAAGGGATTAAAGGCAGATAAATCCCCAGGGCCAGATGGTCTGCATCCCAGAGTGCTTAAGGAAGTAGCCCAAGAAATAATGGATGCATTAGTGATAATTTTTCAAAACTCCTTAGATTCTGGATTAGTTCCTGAGGATTGGAGGGTGGCTAATGTAACCTCACTTTTTAAAAAAAGGAGGGAGGGAGAAACCAGGGAATTATAGACCGGTTAGCCTGACATCGGTGGTGGGGAAAATGCTAGAGTCGGTTATCGAAGATGAGATAACAGCACATTTGGAAAGAAGTGAAATCTTTGGACAAAGTCAGCATGGATTTGTGAAGGAAAATCATGTCTGATGAATCTTATAGAATTTTTTGAGGATGTAACTAGTAGAGTGGATAGGGGAGAACCAGTGGATGTGGTATATTTGGATTTTAAAAAGGCTTTTGACAAGGTCCCACAAAGGAGATTAGTGTGCAAATTTAAAGCACATGGTATTGGGGGTATGGTATTGATGTGGATAGAAAATTGGTTGGCAAACAGGAAGCAAAGAGTGGGAATAAACGGGACTTTTTCAGATTGGCAGGCAGTGACTAGTGGGTACTGCAAGGCTCAGTGCTGGGACCCCAGTTATTTACAATATATATTAATGATTTAGATGAGGGAATTAAATGCAGCATCTCCAAGTTTGCGGATGACACGAAGCTGGGCGGTGGTGTTAGCTGTGAGGAGGATGCAGGGTGACTTGAATAGGTTAGGTGAGTGGGCAAATTCATGGCAGATGCAATTTAATGTGGATAAATGTGAGGTTATCCACTTTGGTTGCATGAACAGGAAAACAGATTATTATCTGAATGGTGGCCGATTAGGAAAAGGGGAGGTGCAACGAGACCTGGGTGTCATTGTACACCAGTCATTCAAAGTGGCCATGCAGGTACAGCAAGTGGTGAAAAAGGCAAATGGTATGTTAGCATTCATAGCAAGAGGATTCAAGTATAGGAGCAGGGAGGTTCTACTGCAGTTGTACAAGGCCTTGGTGAGACCACAGCTCGAGTATTGTGTGCAGTTTTGGTCCCCTAATCTGAGGAAAGATATTTTTGCCATAGAGGGAGTACAAAGAAGGTTCACCAGATTGATTCCTGGGATGGCAGGACTTTCATATGAAGAAAGACTGGATGGACTAGGCTTATACTCGCTGGAATTTAGAAGATTGAGGGGGGATCTTATTGAAACGTACAAAATTCTAAAGGGATTGGACAGGCTAGATGCAGGAAGATTGTTTCCGATGTTGGGGAAGTCCAGAACAAGGGGTCACAGTTTAAGGATAAAGGGGAAGCCTTTTAGGACCGAGATGAGGAAAATCTTCTTCACACAGAGAGTGGTGAATCTGTGGAATTCTCTGCTACAGGAAACAGTTGAGGCCGGTTCATTGGCTATTTTTAAGAGGGAGTTAGATATGGCCCTTGTGGCTAAAGGGATCAGGGGGTATGGAGAGAAAGCAGGTACAGGGTTCTGAGTTGGATGATCAGCCATGATCATACTGAATAGCAGTGCAGGCTCGAAGGGCCGAATGGCCTACTCCTGCACCTATTTTCTTATGTTTCTATTACAGCAGTTATAGTTCTGAGTGAGCACAACAGAGAAGCTGCTCCTTTTTGTTGGGGAATGTGGAACTGGGAGGCCTGTCTTCAGAAGCGGCCAGACATTTTAGATGGTGATGATAAGAGATTTCTTCTTAGAGAAATCTTTAGGATTCCTTTTAATGGAGAACTATGGAGACATTAATTTAATATATTCAATGCTAAACCGTATTTCCGGATCATAATAGTGTCAAGGTTGTGGCCTAAAGGGGACTTCAGGTTATACCTATCAGCTGTGATTTGACTGAATGAGGAAAGTGTACTGAGGTGTAATTGGGCCTGATAAGGGTTACAGGAAGAAAGCAGAAGAATGAGGTTGAGAGGGACAGAATGACAGAGCAGGCTTGATGGGACAAATGGCCTAAATATGCGTCTATGTCTCATAGTCCATTGCTGCTCCTATTTCTTAAGGGAACAAGCTGAAGGAGTTGTATTAGGTAACAGTTTTCATGGAAAGATCCTGTGAATTATAATGCTTCAATAAATGTTCTTGTGCATACAGTTCCTAAGACAGCAATCAAGGGCCAGGAAAGAAAGGGCTGGGACACCAGGGAACAAAAGGGTGATCGAGTTTAATGGATAAAGCAAAAATAGAAGAGGAAGAGAGGGAGGGAATAAAAAAGGCCTTGAACGGAGAGATATGGGTGATAAAATGGTGTGAGGATAAAACTTCGGAACACGGGGTGGGAATGAGTACAAAAATTAAGTGGGAAAGAGGGTGAGGAAAGGTAATTTCACTGGTTGGATCAGGCTCATACTTACCCTATATCAGAGCACACTCTGCTCATCGTGCAACTTTCTTAAACCTGTTTGCTTATTTAGGGCAAAAAATCAGCTTTGAGACACAACACAGCTAATGCATACCAGAGATTGTGAAAAGATATTTTCTGTGAACAGCCATATCCATCAGTGTTCACCAGGAAATGTCAAACCAAACTAAACCACGGGCTAGCATTTCTAAGCCATCTCAAGCTGCTATGAACTAAAACATCTGTGGGAATTGTCAGACCTCTCCTCACCACACAGCAGAAGAAAGCAAACATGACTCACGCAAATACATGGGAACATAAACCTCAGGGGCAGGTTTATTGCACAGTGAATTAAGAGAACATCACTCCAATTGCAAAACACATAACAAACATCTGGAGTATGGTTTTCCATGAAGGAAATTTTAAATTGCAGAACTTATCACAGCCCTTCAAAACATCACCATAGAACACCATGGTTTTCTATTTACTCATGACTGAGATGTGAACATTCTGGCAAGGCTGACCACTTCCTGCTCATTGCAACTGCCCTTGAGAAGGCAGTGATGATTCACCTTGAACCACTATGAAAAAGGTGCTCCTACGTTGATGCTGCAAGTTAGTTCTAGGGTTTTGATCCCGTGAAAGCAAAGAACAATATGATGTTTCCTATCAGTAGCCACATCATTCCTCTTCACCTCTCTCTCTGCAGGGATCACTCTCTCCACGACTTCCTTTTGCCTTCTTACTGATCTCTCTCATGGTACTTATCCCTTCCTCTTCACCTGGTTATCAGCAGCAGCTTGTACCACCTTCTTATCCTGGCTTTTTCCCACTTCCTTTCAGTCTTGACTGTGACTGTTTATTCCCCTCCATGCTGCCTGAACTGCTGAGTTCCTTCAGCACTCTGTGGATAGTGCCCTGGATTTCAGCATCTGCAGAATCTCTTGTGCTTGCAATACATTCCAAGCCAGAGGAATGTGCCACATTAAGGGGAACTTTTAAACGTTGCCCTTGCCCTACTTACTGGTAGTGGTCACTGACTTGGGAAGTGCTGCTGAAATAAAAGGCTGCAGGGCTATGTTGTAGATGGCAGGTCTCACAGCCACTGTGCATCAGAAATGATGTGAGCAAGTCTTTAAAAGTGGTGGATAGGCTGTAAGTGATGCAAGCCTGTCTCTCCTGAAGTTCTTTGCATCTACCCATGTAAAGGATAATAATTTCAACACAAACTCACCTTGTGCCTTCTGATGACTCTCCCTAACATCCAGCCTCTAAGCTGGTGTTGTAGCCAAAATGTGTATGTGGTTGGCCCAGTTCAGTTTCTGCTTGATGACAAGATCCAGCATGAAAGAGATGGAAGATTTGGCCATGGTGGTGCCATTCAACATCAAGGAGAGATGGCTACACTCTGCCTTCTTGAAGACTAGCTACTGTTTGGCATTTGTGAGACATGAACTTTAGCTGCCATCTGCATCTCAGGGTTAGATATGGTGACATATATGTACTTTGATAATAAATTTACTTTGAACTTTGACCGAACACTTGTGAAGCACAGGTCCCGGTGCATATGGGCACAGAGTGCTTAATTACCTGAGAAGCTGTGGCATAAGACAACGATCTTCTTGTTTATCAGTTACAACATATTGGAGGAAATGGATACTTGACAGGATAGGATGGCGAAGAAGGATGATTTAAATTCCTCTAACCCTTAACTGAACTGGTCAATGTTGATATAACAAATGCATGCAAGGGGCTGCATTGTCCAAGAGTGAAAGATTCTTTGATAATACTCAGAACAAAGCCAGAAATAAAAGGTTACCCACCCCCATTATACGAACATTTTCACTTGTTTTAGACTACTTAACTGCACAGAGGAATCTGAAATGCCACTGACCTGGGTGCTGTCTGGAAAGCACTGGATGACTCTACCTAACATCTGGCCTCTAACCTGGTGCTACAGCCAAAATGTATATGTAGTTGGTCCAGCCCTTCCTGGGTCTGGGTGAGGTGTCTCTGGAAGGTCTGGTTTTGCATCCACATTCCAAAGACATGCTGGTAGGTTAATTGACTACAGTATATCCTGAATATGGTTGGGTGAGTGAAGAATCAGGGGGAGTTGATGGGTGTATGAGAGAATATATTACCATATTTCCTTACAACATCAAAGGAGGCCATTTGGCCTATCAAGTCTATACTGGTTCATAAAGCAACACCGCTCCCCAACTACCTGTACACAAGAAGTAATTCAGAATGGCCACTTAACCTGCCAGCCTGCCACATGTTTGGAATGGGGAGGGGGTGAATGGAGCACCAGAGGGAGTGTGCAAACTCCAGAATTTGGAATAAAATTCAGGTCACTAGACCTGTGAGCAGACAGCCATCGTACAAGCAACACTTTTGCACTCAGAAGGAAATGCCATGAGAGGATACATGGGATCTTGCGTGTCATAAGAAAATATGAGAAGAGATAAGAAAGGTCCAGTGAAAGAAATCGTATACAATAACTCATCGGACAGAGCTGCAGGAATCATCTGCACCAGATGGCTTCAAGGGAAAGTACACACATCTGCTACTGCTTATTCTTTTCCTCATTTTTAATGAGTTAGGAAGCAGCTAAAAGGTATGGCACAAAGTCTGATTCTAGTGCAGTTACACTGCAACTTTGCGAGAAAATCAGGTTCCATTACCTTGTCAGTGTAGAAGTCTTAGTTCGGCTCCACCAACTGGATACACAATCAGCAGCAGTTCATTCATGTTTTAGACCAGTCAAATACAACTCAGAAAAACACGCATTTTAACTGCTTTGCACAGTGGATTTAATTGGAAGGATTAATTCAACATGGTAAGAGAATTTTATACACACGATTAGTAAGGGCATTATGGGGAGAAGGCAAGAGAATGGGGTTGAGAGAGATAATAAATAAGTCATGATTGAATGGCAGAGCAGACTTGATGGGCTGAATGGCCTAATTTGTTCCCATGTCTTACTATAAAACTTGGTGAAAATTCTTTTGATAATCCAAGCAACCGATTCCAAGAAAATTTAGGGGAGCACTTTGTACAGATGTCTAAACAGACGTTAGCTGCTAAGTAAAATTCTGCAAGTGGTGGATATTAAACTCTGAAGAATACCTGAAGCACTCGGCTCAAGTAGCACCTTCAGAAAGAGAAAAAGTGAGGGAAATGTTCCAGCTCTTTGACACAGAATCAGGTGATGGAGGCAATCCGAAAAGGAGCAAATGTGGTCAGAAATAGGGAGAAAACAGGGTGAAAATTATCACAGTAAACAAAAAGTGATGATTAACGGATGATGGTAATAGCCCAAGATTACAGGATAAAAGGAATAACAGTTAACGCAGAACTATCACAAGGGGAGGGTTTTACGACTGGAGTCATGCAAGTGGCACAGATCTGGGTTCTCAATGGAGAGCGGGAAATGAGAAGCAGACTGGGGTCAGTTTTGAGACTGCGACTCTGTGGCAGCAGAGGTGAGGAGTGGAGCAGTCTTTCCTTTCCCCACGCTGGGTTTCACCTTCAAAATACAAAGGGATCTGATCACTGGAGAAGAATCCTTTGCTGCCTTTTTAAGCAGTGCCCTATCAGAGAACACAGGAGCAGACCTCGTTCCTTGCATTAAGCCTGTATTACTGTGAAGCGCATTGGTGAAACAGCTCATCAATGCTGCTAACTCCCACGCAATTCAATCTCACATTACATGCTTTACGAGCTCCGATGGGTTGATGGATTTACACTTCAATTTAATCCCACTGCAGATATAAAGCATGCAGTGAGTGTCTGTCAGAATGCCCTCACAAATGTACTACGTGCTGACTGAAGGAACTCTCATCCATACTATTAACAGAATGACTCCCTCATGGAATCTTCAAAGAAACAACTGCCTACACTATCTGCCAATTGGAAGCTTCTTAGTAGTGCTATTTAGTTTTAGCTCCACTCCTTGCTTGACTTGATATCAGATTTAATTGTAACCGACATGTTTTTCCAAGTGCTTGTTTCTTATTGTCCAGCTGGGCACACGTCACATCCTCTGCCGTGCTGCTTGCTTTGCCGTTTTGTGCTTTGTCATCAGAATTTGTTAGCTCAGCACTCACTGACCAGAAGAATATTTAGGAAGGAAACTTCCATGAGATTGTGGTCAAAATATTGGTGTTGGCTTATTATCAGATATACCAAGATATGGTGAAAAGCTTATCTTGCATACTGTTGACAGAGATCATATCATTACACAGTGCATTGAGTTAGAATAAGGTAACCGAGTGACTTTGGAAAAACCACTGAAAGACACACTGTTGATAAATGATGAAGTTCAAGATCAGAACATAGAACATAGAATAGTACAGCACATTACAGGCCCTTCAGCCCACAGATTGTGCCGATCCTCAAACCCTGCCTCCCATATAACCCCCTACACCTTAAATTCCTCCATATACCTGTCTAGTAGTCTCTTAAACTTCACTAGTGTATCTGCCTCCACCACTGACTCAGGCAATGCATTCCACGCACCAACCACTCTCTGAGTGAAAAACCTTCCTCTAATATCCCCCTTGAACTTCCCTCCCCTTACCTTAAAGCCATGTCCTCTTGTACTGAGCAGTGGTGCCCTGGGGAAGAGGTGCTGGCTGTCCACTCTGTCTGTTCCTCTTAATATCTTGTACACCTCTATCATGTCTCCTCTCATCCTCCTTCTCTCCAAAGTGTAAAGCCCTAGCTCCCTTAATCTCTGATCATAATCCATACTCTCTAAACCAGGCAGCATTCTGGTAAATCTACTCTGTACCCTTTCCAATGCTTCCACATCCTTCCTATACTGAGGCGACCAGAACTGGACACAGTACTCCAAGTGTGGCCTAACTAGAGTTTTATAGAGCTGCATCATTACATCATGTCTCTTAAACGCTATCCCTTGACTTATGAAAGCTAACACCCCATAAGCTTTCTTAACTACCCTATCTACCTGTGAGGCAACTTTCAGGGATCTGTGGACATGTAGCCCCAGATCCCTCTGCTTCTCCACACTACTAAGTATCCTGCCATTTACTTTGTACTCTGCCTTGGAGTTTGTCCTTCCAAAGTGTACCACCTCACACTTCTCCGGGTTGAACTCCATCTGCCACTTCTCAGCCCACTTCTGCATCCTATCAATGTCTCTCTGCAATCTTCAACAATCCTCTACATTGTCTACAACACCACCAACCTTTGTGTTGTCTGCAAACTTGCCAACCCACCCTTCTACCCCCACATCCAGGTCATTAATAAAAATCACGAAAAGTAGAGGTCCCAGAACAGATCCTTGTGGGACACCCCTAGTCACAACCCTCCAATCTGAATGTACTCCCTCCACCACTACCCTCTGCCTTCTGCAGGCAAGCCAATTCTGAATCCACCTGGCCAAACTTCCCTGGATCCCATACCTTCTGACTTTCTGAATAAGCCTACCGTGTGGAATCTTATCAAATGCCTTATTAAAATCCATGTAGATCACATCCACTGCACTACCCTCATCTATATGCCTGGTCACCTCCTCAAAGAACTCTATCAGATTTGTTAGTCACGATCTGCCCTTCACAAAGCCATGCTGACTGTCCCTGATCAGACCATGATTCTCTAAATGCCCATAGATCCTATCTCTAAGAATCTTTTCCAACAGCTTTTCCACCACAGACGTAAGGCTCACTGGTCTATAGGACTATCCCTACTACCATTTCTGAACAAGGGGACAACATTCGCCTCCCTCCGATCATCCAGTACCATTCCCGTGGACAACGAGGACATAAAGATCCTAGCCAGAGGTTCAGCAATCTCTTCCCTCGTCTCGTGGAGCAGCATCAGGCCCCAGAGACTTATCCGTCCTAATGTATTTTAACAACAACATCTCCTCTTCCTTAAATTCAACATGCTCCAGAACATCAACCTCACTCATATTGTCCTCACCACCATCAAGTTCCCTCTCATTGGTGAATACCAAAGAGAAGTATTCATTGAGGACCTCGCTCACTTCCACAGCCTCCAGGCACATCTTCCCACTTTTATCTCTAATTGGTCCTACCTTCATTCCTGTCATCCTTTTGTTCTTCACAATTGAAGAATGCCTTGGGGTTTTCCTTTACCCTACTCGCCAAGGCCTTCTCATGCCCCCTTCTTGCCCTTCTCAGCCCCTTCTTAAGCTCCCTTCTTGCTACCCTATATTCTTCAATAGACCCATCTGATCCTTGCTTCCTAAACCTAATGTATGCTGCCTTCTTCCACCTGACTAGATTTTCCACCTCACTTGTCACCCATGGTTCCTTCACCCTACCATTCTTTATCTTCCTCACTGGGACAAATTTATCCCTAACATTCTGCAAGAGATCCTTAAACATTGACCACATGTCCATAGTACATTTCCCTGCAAAAACATCTTCCCAATTCACACCCGCAAGTTCTAGCCTTATAGCCTCATAATTTGCCCTTCCCCAATTAAAAATTTTCCTGTCCTCTCTGATTCTATCCTTTTCCATAATGCTAAAGGCTAGGGAGCAGTGATCACTGTCCCCCACATGCTCACTCACTGACAGATCTGTGACCTGACCCGGTTTGTTACCTAATACTAGATCTGGTATGGCATCTGACTAGATCTAGTCAGCCTGTCAACATGCTATGACAGGAATCCATCCTGGACACACTTAACAAACTCTGCCCCATCTAAACCCTTGGAACTAATCAAGCACCAATCAATATTAGGGAAGTTAAAGTCACCCATGATAACAACCCTGTTATTTTTGCACCTTTCCAAAATCTGCCTCCCAATCTGCTCCTTGGTATCTCTGCTGCTACCAGGGGGCCTATAGAATACCCCCAGTAGAGTTACTGCTCCCTTCCTGTTCCTGACTTCCACCCATATTGTCTCAAAAGAGGATCCTGCTACATTACCCATCCTTTCTGTAGCTGTAATAGTATCCCTGACCAGTAATGTCACCCCTCCTCCCCTTTCCCCCCTTCTCTATCCCTTTTAAAGCACTGAAATCCAGGAATATTGAGAATCCATTCCTGCCCTGGTGCCAGCCAAGTCTCTGTAATGGCCACTACATCATAATTCCATGTATGTATCCAAGCTCTCAGTTCATCACCTTTGTTCCTGATGCTTCTTGCATTGAAGTACACACACTTTAGCCCTTCTACCTTACTACCTTTACACCCTTTATTCTGCTCTTTCCTCAAAGCCTCTCTATATGTTAGATCTGGCTTTACTCCATGCACTTCTTTCACTGTTCTATCGCTCTGGGTCCCATCCCCCTTGCAAATTAGTTTAAACCCTCCCAAACCATGTTAGCAAACCTACCAGCAAGGATATTGTTCCCCCTCGAGTTCAGGTGCAACCCATCCAATCTGTACAGGTCCCACCTTCCCCAGAAGAGATCCCAATGATCCAAAAATCTAAAACCCTGCCCCCTGCACCAACTCCTTAGTCACACATTCAACTGCCATCTCCTCCAATTCTTACCATCACTATCATGTAGCACTGGCAGCAATCCTGAGAACGCCACCCTTGAGGTCCTGTTCTTCAGCCTTCTGCCTAGTTCCCGAAACTCACACTTCAGGACCTCATCCCTCTTCCTGCCTATGATGTTGGTCCAAACATGTATCACGACTTCTGGTTGCTCTCCCTCTCGTACCAGGATGTCATGCACCCGGTCAGAGACATCCCGGACCCTGGCACCTGGGAGGTAACAAACCATGCTGGTGTCCCTCTCACGTTCACAAAATCTCCTGTCTACTCCCCTGACTATAGAGTCTCCAATGACGACAGCTCTGCTCTTCTCCGTCCCATCCTTCCGCACCACAGGGTCAGACTCAGTACCAGAGGCCCTGCCACTGTGGCTCACACCTGGTTGGTCGTCCTCACCAACAGTATCCAGGACGGTAAACTTATTATTCAGGGGAATGGCTACAGGGGTGCTCTGCAGTACGTGTCTGCTCACCTTTGCTTTCTCCCCTCTGACTGTCACCCAATGACCTGCTTCCGGCAGCCTAGGTGTGACTACCTCCCTGTAGCTCTCATCTATGACTGCCTCATTCTCCCTTATGAGTTGAAGGTCATCCAGCTGCTGCTCCAGATCGCCCAGCCGCGTGCACTTCTGGCAGATGTGACTCTGTGGGAGAGGGGAGTTCCCACAAGACTGCCACATCTCACAGGGGAGGCACATCACCGTCTCAGGAGGCATTGTAAAGACTAACTGGGAACAAACTCATCCTCCGTCTCTTCTAAGCCTCTCGAGTCAAAGCCTCAAATCTCCACTCCTTCACCGGCCCGCTCACTCACTGGCCGCTCCGCTTGAGCTACCCCTCTATTTACCTGTTTGAGCTTTTCAAACTGCTTGGTCACCTGACCTCAATTGCCCAATCAGCTGCTTTCTGCTGAGTCTGAGCTATTCAAATCTTGATTGTCTAATCAACAGCTTTCTGCTGAGCTATTCAAATCTTGATTGACTTGATTGCATAGTCCAAATGCCAAAACTGCCAGAATCTCTCGAGTCAAAGCCTCAAATCTTTACTCCTTCACTGGCTGCTTTCCACAGGCCAGTGATTAACAAGGAAGATTGTGGGGCCAAAAGTCCATTTGAGAGTCTGAAGATAGTGGGATAGAAGCTGTCTTTGAGCCTAGTGTATGTGCTTTCAGGCTTTTCTTTCCTCTGCCCAATGGAAGAGGAGAGAACGGTCAGGGAGGGTGGGGGTCTATGATTATGCTGGCTGCTTTACTGAGGCATGCAGATACACCTATCACTTCTATTATAATTGCTCTATTCTTTCAATTCTAGATATCACACAAAATCCTTCAAACAACGTGCTGCACTGCATTCCTTTCTGTGTCAGGCAACCCTCTCCTTCCCCACCTGGCAGAATTGTTAAGAGGCGTGTGTCTTGTACCACGCAAAAAAGACAGAACATTTTTGGAAGTAGTGCATCTGCAAGTGGCAAGTCCTCATTGGGCATCTGGGTGATAGAGGTGCTGCCTCACAGCCTCAGTAACCCAGATTCAGTAATGACCTCCACTGTTGTCTGTGTGGAGTCTGCATGTTCTCTTTGTGACTGGAAAGATGTGCAGGTTGGTAAGTTAACTGTGTAAGTGGCTTGTGGGGGGTGGGGGTGGGGAAGAGAGTTGTTGGGTTGGATAAAATCTGTTAACATGAGTATATTCATGGTCATCATGTGTACATTGAAACAGAGTGAAATGCATCACTTGCACTAACAACGAACACACCCAAGGATGTGCTGGGGACAGTCCACAAGTGTCACCACACATTCTGGCACCAACAGAGCATGCTCACAATGCTCAGCCTAACAAAACCGAACACAACGAACATCCATACAACAGCAGAACAAGACCTGTTCCTCTACATATACACAGTCCTCTAACCCATGACAGGCCATTTTTGTTTTGGCTCCCAGTCTCTAGACGGACTCTGATTTGGATTCTCTAACCTGGTCTCTAATTGCCCCACGACTGCCTCTAAACCCTGACCTGACCCCTAACTCTTTTCCCTCTCCACAAAACCACCCCACAACCGCCCCCCCCCCACACAAAACTGTTAAAAACATTTAAAACTGAGCTGGAACTGAACAAGGAGTATAACTGGGTGCTTGATGCTACCGGCCTGCTTCTGTGGTGTGTAATTCTATGACCCTGTCTGAATCAGGACAGAAAACATCCAGAAATTAAAGAGCATGATTGATGTGAGGACCACATCTAGATGCTGACAGTTCTGATGATACTTCAGCAAACCGATGCTTGAACCACGCAATGACTACTTGCAGATTGTCTGTCCCTGAAATTAGCCACAATAGACAACCACTCAGTGCAGAGGGAAGCTGAGATGGAAGAACTTACAGACCAACTGACTTGATAAGGCAGCAAACTCAGCCAGAGGCTTCAACACAGATCAACAAGGGACTATGATGTAGTTATTCAGTGTCAAAATCTACTTTGTTCAGTCACGTTAGCCCAAACCCTCAGCTACCCTCTCAGGAGAGGGAAAATGATCCTCATACTATACAAATTTCTGATCAATATTTATTCCCCAACCAGCAGTTAAACAGATCTGACTCCAATCAAAGGGCTCATACACATTTGGCACTTGATTTGAAGTTTATTTGCATTTTCTACATTGATTAATTAAAATAAATTATCAACTTTATTTAGAAGAACAACTGCAGATGCTGAAATTTTGAAATAAATACAAAATGCTGCTGATATTCAGCCTGAGAGAGAAATGTTGGTAATGTATTGGTTAGATAATATGGATGATGAAAGATCAATGACCTGAAATATTCACAGCTTACTTACTTACATATTATAGTCAGAGTTATACAGCAAGGGAAGCAGACCCTTTTAAGTTGTCAACCCGAGTTAGTCCATTTGTCTGCCTTTGACTTATATCCCTCAAAACCTTCTCTATTGATGAAAACGTTGTAATTGTACCTGCCTCTACCACTTCCTCTGGTAGCTCATTCCATATACCATAACTTTCTGAAAACCTCATCTCTCAGGGCCCATTGAAATCTTTCTCCTTTCACCTTAAACCTACTTCCTATTGCTTTAGTCTCCCCTAACTTGGGAAAGAAAAGTCCGACCATACACTCTATCTATGACCCTACATGATTTTATAAACCTCCATAAGATCACCTCCTGGCCTCTTACACTCCAGGGAACATAGTCCCAGTCTATCTAGTCTGTCCTTATAACTTGAGCCCTCTAGTCGTCATAACATCCTCATGAATCTTTTCTGACCCTTTCCATTTAGTGACATCTTTCCTTTAACTGGGTGACCGAAACTACATGCAATATTGCAAATGTTGTCCCACGACATCTTGTGCAATTGAATTATTACGTCCCAACTCTTCTACTCAATGCCCCATCAGATTCACACAATCATGGAGAAGGTGCAAGCTCCACAAATCACCTAATGGTTAGGGTCAAACCCAGGTCACTAGATCTGTGAGGCAGCTCCACTATCTGTTTCTCCACAGGTGCTGCCCGACATCCAGAATCTTTGTTTTTATGCCAGGTTGTACATCATTCTGTGCAAATTAATTGACTTTCACCTTTTCCAAACTTCAAAGAACATCATATAGTTCTCATTGGCTGTAAAATGCTTTCAAAGGTTCAAAGTAAATTTATTATCAAAATATATGCATGTCACCATACACTATTCTCCTGCAGGCAGTCGCAGTAGAACAAAGAAGTACAATAGAATCAATGAAAAACTACACATAAACAACCAATGTGCCAAAGATAAACTGTGAAAATAAAAAAAAAGCAAACAATAAATAAATAAATAAACAATACGGAGAGCATGAGTTGTAGAGTCTTTGAAATTGAATGCATTTTCAGTCTTGAGGTGAATGAAGTTATCACCTTGAGAATCGAAAACGTGAAAGCTTCTATACAACTGCAGCATGTGGATACTTTGACTGCGTGCTCTTGCTTTGTTCTTTCCAACCATATTCACATTGATATTTAACCTGTTCCATCCCACCTTTTATCTACAGTTCTACAGAACTCAGCAGCACTGCAGTAATATATTGGATCATTCAAAATCAGAAGGTAATTCAAGTATATCTGCTAATACAGCTCTGGCCATTGCTGCTCTCAGGCAAAGTCTTATAGTAGACAGTTTCCAGTCGGGGAATAGCATTCAATCACGATGCTGGAGACTTGCCAACTTGTTCTTCCCCTCCCCCCACCTTCTTAAGCCGGCTTCTTCCCTTTTCCTTTCCAGTCTTGATGAAGGGTCTCAGCCCGAAATGTCGACTGTTCTCTCCATGAATGCTGCCTGATGTGCGGTGTTTCTCCAGTATCTTGTGTTTGTTGCTCAAGATGCTGGAGGAAATTAGAGGGTCAGACAGCATCTGTGGGAAGGAAATGGACAGGTGATGTTTTTAGTCCAGACCATTCATAGGGACTGAAAGATAGATGGGAGTTAACACTGTCCAATTAAGCTTCGACCCCTTGACCTACCACAGCTTCCATTTTGCCTCTACCGGCAGGAGGGATTCAAGAAGTCAATCCAGGATTCTTGGCTTGAATGGCTTAGGGTCCCAAGAGGTTGCATTGTTCCCACTGAATGGTGCGGGAAGTGTGCCAGTAATCTCATCCAGGAACCAGACACTTGCTCCCTTGGGCAACCACCTCTTCACACCCTCAGTCTTTGACCAGACTGAATTCTCCCGTTATGCCACAGTTTCTAATTAACTTCTAGTCTGCAGGGAAATTTTCACATCTGGCTTCTTCACTATACAACATTATGCAAACACAGCAAAGTAGTTTTTATTTTCATCCTTTTTTAAAGTTAAAGAAGCTGAATCAAAGATAATGATCCAGCAACAAAAAAACAATTTTTTTTTACTTTCAGATGCACTTTCTATTTGAAATGAGGTATATGCCAGTGTTAGTCTGGTTAAAGTTAGTTTACAAGCTGCCATCTATACAGTTTAGTGCTCATAATGTCATTTTCTCTACAGACTCAGATGTTGTAGCACAAGTTACTGTGTGGAACTCAGTGGGCAGATCAGCACTTATTGGGGTGGGGCAGCTGTTGTTGTTTCAGGTTTTGATCCGAAAGATTTACAATTCATTCCCCTTCAAATAGATGTTGCCTACTCTGTTGAGTTGCTGAAGCAGTTTGGTGTTTTCTCAGCTCCAGATTCCAGTGTCTCACATTTTGAACCGCGACGCTGAGCCTGTTATTATCACAGGCTCACCTCTGGCATTGTTCAAATGATACTCAAGGAACAGCGTCTCTGCTTTAACTGGAGCCTCTGCACTTCACACTAAGGCTACGTCCACACGACACCGGATAAATCCGTAACCAAAGTTTTTTCTCTTCGTTTTTGCCCTTCGTCCACATTAAAACGGTATTTTCGTCCCCCGAAGCCGGAGCTTTTCAGAAACGCTCTCCAAAGTGTGTATTTTTGAAAATGCCAGATTGGCCTGATCAGTGTGGACAGGGTAACCGGAGACTTCTGAAAACACTGTCAAACGGCAGTGCGCTATTTCATTGTTTTCTTGAACACAACCTAACAATTTCAGAACAGACGGCAACGAAACTGACACCAGAAGAGTTAGAAATGTACTCACCAAATACTTTGACCCATAACTTACTGAATAAATAAGTATACTCACTTTGCCCTGTTTTCTGTCCTTGCTTGTATGAAGGTGGTTTACCTATTTATGCAAGTACTTCTCTGACAATAGATGTGTAACAGCCTAATGTAACATTGTATGGAAATACAAGATAACACTGATGCAGACATGTTCTATACATTTAACAGGGTGCTTTATTAATGCAACAGAGTTCGTCAGTTTTTCAATGTTTGTCGTCAGCCGGGTCAATCTGTCCGTGAACTCCCTGTCGGTTGCCTCCGCACGCTTCAGTATTTGTTTTTTTTACTTTTAAGTTCCCCTGCGTGAAAGCCAACAGCTGTCCATCATTTAAAATTTTTCTAGCCTGTAACTACACAAACACACACTTTTACGGCAAGATTCGACACCAAACATGCCATTTGTTTTCGGTAGATGTGTCCTGTGCATGCGCAGTAGGAGGAGATTCGCCGAAATCTCCGTTTCAATATGGATAGAGATATTTTTAAAAACTCATACTGTGGACGCCTATCGTTTTTACGCGAAACCGGCGTTTTCAAAATTAACCGGTCTAGTGTGGACCCTCACCACCCCTGTGCTCTAATGAGTCATCATACACCCATTTGTTTTTGCAATTATTAGTGCACTTCCACGCTACCGTTGTTTTATGCATGAGCACACATCAAGACCAGTGTCCAGTAGTTTCAACAAGTTAAATGATATTTTATTTTTTATTGTATCTACCAAACTCAACCCCCTTAATAAACACAGGAGATTGGGCAAATTGCTGGGAAAGCAGAGGAACTCACGCTAAATACTGGAGGAACTCAGCAGGTCAAGTAGCAACTATGAAGGGGAATGAATATACAGTTGACGTTTTGAGCTGAGACACTTGAACAGGACCTTGATGAGGGGTCTCAGCCTGAAATGTCGAGTGCATATTCCCTTTGACCTGCTGAGTTCTTCCAGCATTTTCGTTTGTTTCCTTTTACGCCATTCACCCCCCACCATTCATGTTACCCTGTCAATATCACTTTAAAAATCCCTGCAACTTACTACCCCAGCCATTCTGTATCAGCAATGAACTTTCATATGCCATCTTGGCTCTTCCTAAGACACTAGTGCAGCAGTTAGTACTGCTGTCTCAAAGTTACAGGAACAGCTACTTCCCCCGATATCTAGTGCAGAGATTACACATTATCTGTGACTGTAGGTTCCTCCGACATGCCAATGGCATGTAGATTGATACAATAATTGGCTGTGGTTTAGGTGTGATCATCGGGAGTATTGATGGGCAGGTGAGAGCTGCAGACAAATAAGCATAAAGCTTGTGTAAACTTAACTGCAACCTTCTATAGTCTGAGAAATCTGAAGGCACCAATAAATTGAGGGCCTAGTGTCAATTCTTCAGCAAGCTTAAGAGTGCTAGAGTCCAGTGACACAAATGGGTAATGAGGGACATCCGCAGGCCAGACCTCCACTCCGTGCTCAAAGGCCAGCAGCTAGGTATCTGTGCAAACAGGAAGCATGAGGGGGCACGAAGGTTGGTCAGCCACCAAGCCCAAGATTCGAGCTTGGAGTTTGGGTCCTGTTATGGGCTGCTCTGGGAGTCAATACCGAAAATCCGAGCCCAAAGCTCAATTGGTAGCCTGGAAGTTGAAGCCCGATGGCCAATGTGTGGAGACCAGAGTTTCAGGATTTTCACTGTGTATGAGTGGGTGGGAGGGAGTAAAAGGCCTTATTTTGCTTCTTGTTGTTTTGTTGTGTTCTGTGTTGTTCTGCCAGGCACTGTGGGAATGCTATGTGGGTGCCAAAGTGTGTGGTGACACTTGTGGGCTGCCCCCAGCACATCGATACAGGTGTGTTGGTTGTTAATGCAAACCAGGCATTTCAATGTACTGTACAATCTAAATCCGAATTTGAACATTTTCAAAATAGGTTGGGTCTCCCCAACATCCTATGTATGTTCACTCTTGATGAAGGATCTCGGCCCGAAACGTCATCACTACCTCCTCCCATAGATGCTGTCTGGCCTGCTGAGTTCTGCCAGCATTTTGTGTTTTTATGGGTCTCCCCAACATTTCCTTTCTGTTATTAAAGCTGTCTGTTAATTGTGCATAGCTGGCAGGACTTTAAAAACACATTTTACCTACTTGTTCCAACAAAAGATGTTAAAAAAAACTAATTGTTCTGCCATCTTGGATCCACAGGGGGTAGGGGAGAGGACAAAGGACATAGTGGAGGGGGTATGAAGGGAGGGAGATGTGTATGAGGAATGGGGGGGACACACAGATGTGGGGTTGTGACTGATGGGGGTGCAAAGGAAAGAGAGTGAAGAGTCTGAAGAGACAAGAAGAAGGGGAGCTCTGTTGAGGGGACAAGGAAAGTGGTGGATATATTCTATCATTGCCTAGCAGGAGAAAGATGAGGAATCTGGTGTTTAACAGAGTGATGTATAAAATTCACTTGACAGCTCTTCAGTTAATCAGTCCTCAACTCTGAGTGCCCTTCCCTTGTGCGGCAGCCTGTGTAATGCCACAGCAAAATGCATCATGGTAATTAATGTCAGCAAAATCTCAAGATCAGGTCTCAGAATTATGGGAGTTGTTATTTACTCTACAAACAAGTGGGCTATTAGTGAACAAGATTAGAGATCACAGAATTATTTTGAAATATAACGACACCATTAGTCATGCGTATACACCTACACCTCGTCCTGCTTTATACACAGCAGACCACAATTGAGCATCTAATCCAGATGACTTTGACATTGATGTTGAGCCAGTGAAAAAAAACTATCAACATAGATAAATCTGCTGGTTGCATCATTTGCTACAAGTGGGATCAAGCTACCTGCTAATTGGCTGCTGTGTATGCCTATAGAGCAGTGATCACATTAAAATTGAAATTTGTGGCTGGGATGTGCTGTGCCGAGCCGAGAACATGAAAGACACAACATAATTGCTAGTTCTTACAAGGATGTCACAATTTTGATTGACAGAATCAGTACAAAATGGCAGCCAAAGAAAAGCAACTAGAGGAGTCTGGACGATGGTTTTGATTTAGCTCTGAATAAATGTGGGAGTTGGCAGTAGATACACAGTGATAAAATGTTTGGACTCTGATGTGTACTGTTATTGATTCTGTTAGGTTTGTGTAGTCAGTTCCCATCTCAAACTTTGACTCCTGTGGAGACTGGAGAAACAGAACACACAGCTATTGTGTAAACTGTAGTAATGGAGTTGACAGCCAAACTGCACTGATACCTTCTCCACTTACTCAACACTCACTTGTCAGCTGAGAGAAACTCTCATCCACACTCTTATTACTTCCAGGCTCAACTATTCTCAAGTACGGCTGGCCTGCTTCCATAAACAAACTTGGCAGTCTGATTCCTTGCTCATCCAATTGATGCCGACATCACCTTGGTGGTCCACACGGGCAAGGACACAATTCCAAACATTCATCCTGTTCTCATCGTCTCCTTTCCAAAGCTCAATCGGAAGCCCTGATTAAAGCCTTAAGGTCAATTAGAAGTCCAGAAGTCAAAGCCCGAAGGCTGGAGCCCCAAATCTGTGAATCACTGTGAGTCCATTGGGGAAATCGTAGGTGCAATGTCTGTGAATCCATGTGTCTGCTGGAAGCTCGAGGCCAAAGACTGCCTGTTCTGGGAGTAGAGGACATGGGTGGATGGGAGGGAGGAAAGGGAGTTGGTTCGCTCTCGTTACCTTGTATGTTCTATTCTGCTCCGCCAAACATGGTGGGCATGCTATGTTGGCACCAGAACGTGTGGTGACACTTATGGGCTGCCCCCACCATATCCCTGGATGCGTTGGTTGTAACACAAATGACACATTTCACTGTATATTTCAGTATACACATGATAAATAAATCTGTATCTGATACTCTCTGCAACATATTGACAATTATAGGTTTTATCATCTTCAATTTTGTGTTGTCTCCATCTTTGGCAGAACTGACTTCAGCTGCCAAGGACAATAAGGTTCAGAATCTTCAGAATATTTTTTCCACTCTGCCATAATATATACAACATAGACCTCGGCATTACAATTTGCCTGGCAACTCCCATGTTGTGTTAGAACCACTGTTGCTGTTAGTCACAGTAATACAGCAGGGATTCAGGCACTTTGGCCCAACAAGCCCATGCTGACCACAGTACCCACCTGACTAGTCATCATTTCCAGCTTTTGCCGGCTAATGGTTAACATATTCAGAAGTAATAACATATCGTTGCTCCAATACTGCACCTCTATTTCCAACAAGCTTCTGGCTGGAGTGGACCAAATCTTCATAAACTGATGAGAAACTGTTTAAGCTACACCCTTTCCACAGTCTCCTGAACCTCAGCGTTGAGTTTCAGTAAAAAAATAAAATTCACGTTTGTATTTTTGAAAATTATGCTCTGAATCAGTGTTTTTGATACAAATTTGACATCACTGTACTTTAAAGCCAGACAAATTATTACAATTTGGTGGTGTTTCCATATGTGCACTTGGAGATATATTTGTAAGTGATGGAAGGATTCAGCTGAAGCTGTAGGTGTGAGGGACTAGCACTCCCCTTGCTGTAGGCCAACCACAGATCAACAAGTAAAGGAGAACATTTAATATACTTATGTAGAAACAAAGAAATTTTTTTTTAATATGTTTTAAGTTTTAAATTAACATTGAGGTTTTAATTCAGAGCTTGACAGTGTTTCTCACATTAAGGACTCACAAGAGTTCATAAAAACAGCAAACAAAGAGCAGCTGCACAGTCACAATGCTCATGCTCAGTGTCAGACCATCAGGACTTCAGAGCTCAATCCCAGTTCCGGTGCCATTCTGTAAGGAGACCCGGTACGTCCTCCCCGTGGAACGAGTGGGTATCCCCCGGGTGCTTTGGTTTCGTCCTTCAGTCCAAAGACTTACGGGGTAGGTTAACTGGTCATTGTAAATTGTCCCGAGATTAGGCTAGGTTGCTGGGCAAAAGGGCCTACTCCACACTGTATCACTAAATAAATAGTTACTTAACTCCACTTCCTGCAATTGGTTTTACTCTGGTGGAACTGTTTGTGCATCATAATCGTTGCAAATGAATAAGCTTGTTACAGCTGAACTAAGTGTGGAGAGGCAGCAATAGAGAAAGAGAAGAGTAATTTCAACTGAGATTCATCAGCAAATATGAATTTCAGCAAAGGCACTTCTGTGAAGTGGTCTAAATCTGTAGACAAAAAAGGTACTTAAACATATATTGAAAAGCATGTCAGAAGTATTGATGTAACCAAAATGATTAAAGCAAAAGACATACCTGAAAACACAGCAGTAATGGATAATGATGAATCTGTTCCCGATTGGTCAACCACCATTTGAGAATCACATAACGGCAGTGATTCAAGTCAAGAAATCCTCAAGTCCAGGAATGCACACATCCGAGACAAGGGCACAGCTGAGGAGGTCAAATCCACTTAGCAAGTCAGTCAACTGGCTGAAGCAATGACTGCACTGTCATAGATGACAAGCACCGTAGTGTACCTCCATCTGTTTCACTCCTATTTTGTGGGTCTCTAGGTGCCTAATAGGTCATTGTAGAATGTTCAGACACTGCTACAGGTGGGGCAGTCTCCCATTTCCCCCATGGATTGGATTAACTCCTAACTGTTGGAGGTGAAATGTGGTACACAACATGAAAGGAGGTGAAGTATAGCATGATGAGGTAACCTTGTTTGAAACCAATCTGTAATGAGTTTGGGTCTATTGCAGGCCTACTGACAGAGATGATAAGGATTTTTTTTAAGCTAGAGGGTGGTGAATCTGTGGAATTCATTGCCACAAATGGCTGTGAGGCCAAATCATTGGGTATATTTAAATCAAGATTGATAGGTTCTTGATTAGTAAGAGTGTGAAATGTTTTGGGAAAAAGGCAAGAGAATAGGATTGAGACAGGTGATAAATCAGCCATGATGGAGTAACAGAGCAGACTTGATTGGCCAAATAACCTAAATTTGCTCCTATGTCTTATGGTCTTATCATATCGCAGACATAGCCTGGAGACACACAGCCCGACATCAAAGTTAAGGTTCTTCACAGTCCTTAATTGGCAGAGTCTAATAGTAGATAGTTACGTAGATGTCACACGAACAGAGAATATTGTGTCAATATCTCACATACTAATCATTAGAAAAGACAAGCACAGGTGGTTGAATGCTTAGCTGCAATGAGAAACGTACTTGCAGCAGCATTGCAGGTACATAGCATGGGGTGATTGTGTTGAACACTGCTGTAGTTGATAAACAGCAGACTGGTGCTCGAGTTCCTGTTGTCCAGATGGTTTACAGTAGAGAGGAAAGTCAGAGAAATCACATCTGCTGTTGATTTGTGGTGGGGGCATGCACATTAAAACAGATCCAGGTCAATTGAAGCAGGAATTGATTTGTACCATAACTAACCTTTCAAAGCACTTCATTACAGCTGATGTAAGCAGACAGTGGCTGTGAGGTAGGTTATCATGCTCAAGATGTTAAAAGTATCTGTAAGTACTCCAGCCAGTTGGTCCACTCAAGATTTTAGTATTTGGCCAGATATAATGCCTGGACCAGATGCCTTTTGTGGATTAGCCAGTTTAAAGATTAACATTCTTAAAGGATGCCTGGACATTGTGGATTAGCCAATTTAAAGAATTAACATTCTTAAAGGATGCTTGAACATCGTCTTCAGAGAGTGAGATTACAGGGTCATCCAGAGGGTCTTGCCTTTAGCTGAATAAATATATACCCTAAGAAGCTCATGTCCAGTCACCATTGTTTTAAATAGAACTTTGCAGAACTCCAGAAATACCCAAGGCCCGTTTTTAGAATACATTGCAATAATCTTCTATTGGTCTTAATTGGATGCAGTTCCTGAGATTGTAAAAGGTGCTAAAAGTTTACACTGCCTAAAGAGTTTCATGCAAAATGGCTTTTAATTCCAACCAAAAGCAAATAGCAAAACTGATGTGACAAAATGCAAAACTAAGCCTGCAAGGATGGTTTAGAACCACCAAGCAAGCTTTCTGGATAGAATTCAAATGAAAAGATCTTGTGTCCTGTTTGCTTAAGGGAGGGGTGACCTCACTGAAGTCTTGAAATGTTTTTTGTACACACATTATTAATACAGACACAGAGTGAGGAAGGGCAAACCTGTGGACCACTGACAAAGAATGAAAAGAAGAATATTCACAATTTCTCCTTCAAGAGTGGGGAGGTTGTAGAACAGTCCAGACCAGGCATTAGTGAAAGCCTGGAATAGGTGTGTTTAAGGGAAGACTGAATAAGCATGAAAAGGAGAGAGCTGGGTATTGCCACAAGAGTTAGGGCAGGAAGGATGACGGGAGGCACGTGGACTGATTGGGCCGTATATTCTATTTAACACAACGAGAGGAGATTAAGATATACTTATCAGCTCTTTCCAAATTATAATTTTGAGACAATTCAATAGAGTTCTCCTTTAACAAAGATGAAATGATTCATATTGAAGAGCGATTCATCAAGATTTTAATACTAGGCTTTTAGCTGCATCAGAAAGGGCACTGAGTGCTGCTGGGAACATATAACAAAGCACCAGAGTGATTAGCATGCAGAACACACAGAGGTCCCTGCCTCCAGTGTATCACCATGGAGATGTGCTACATACAGCTGGTATGTTTGTAAAGTCCAGTCACTTTCCTTCTCACAAGCAGCAGTTTGTTCTATAAATATCCACACAATAGGAAAATGCATTCACCTGAAGACACAATAAATATTCTATTCAAATAAAGAACTGCATTTATCTTGCATGAAAGAGCGAGCTGGGCTGTATGCAATAAATCATTCATTGTTTGATGTCGATGTTCATTCTCGTTCATTAATCCACATCAGTGTGACGGCCAATACACTGATAACAGTGGGTTCAGTCACAGTGCCAGCTTCCAAGGGAGATAACTTCAATGGGATGCTGGATTCCTACAATTTTCCTCAACAGTTAATTAGCTTCTGATCACAGCAGTATTCACCCCCCCACCCAACCGCCCCACCCCTGCACAGTTTAGAGCACAGGGACAGAGAAAGATAGATTAGGATTATCGCAAGAACGTGGCAGTGAGTGAAAAGTGCAGCAGCTCAGGTGAATGCACGTCTGTTTCAGTTCCTTCTGTTATTTCAGTAACATACCCAAACATTCCTCCATTCTTCATAATTTCAAGATCACAATCGCAATTATTCTTTCACTGCACTTACTCCAAGATCCTAACAAAGTTGAAGTCACCATCTGAGGAATCTGCCTCAATTTTAACCCACCTCTTTGGAGAGAAGGCACACAGAAATGCTCCATTCCCACCTGCCAGAAGATGCCTACAGCCCCCTAAATGCCAGCAAATCCATACTACTCTTCTCCAAATGCTTGCTCAACTGTCTATAAGCAAGACATGTATAACCTGGTAGGAGATTTACCAGGATGAAAAAAAAAGTGCTTTCCTAGTCTTCTTGGGCTACACCTCCTGACTGGCTAATCCTCATCTAATCACAGGAGCAGAAAACTGATTGGACAAGGACTAACCAATCAGAAGGGGACAAGCTATGGGGGGGGGGGGGCAGGGTTGGAATAAATACCACCAGACAAGTCATGCCCAGGCAACATCCCTGATGAAGAAGTCAGAATTTGTCATGAACTGTTGGTTATAATCAATATCTCAGAATCAGAATCAGGTTTATTATCACCGGCATGTGTCATGAAATTTGCTAACTTAGTGGCAGCAGAATAATGCAATACATAATATAGAAGAAAAAGAAAAATAATAAATAAATCAATTACAGTATACATATATTGAATAGATTAAAAATGTGCAAAAAACAAATATATATTAAAAAAAGTGAGATAATGTTCAAGGGTTCAATGTCCATTTAGAAATTGAATGGCGGAGGGGAAGAAGCTGTTCCTGAATTGCTGATTATGTGCCTTCAGTCTTCTGTATATTTGGGACAGCACTGATATATTTGAAGAGAACAGTTGATCATGAAGCATACTCCTCCAGCTCTGGTTTTGAGAGACACTATAGATTTATCCTGACATTGTATAGTAAACCCGTCGATCTGAATCGCTGCATCTGGTACGGAAGGGGTTAACCAGGATTCTGTGAAGTAAAGGATGTCCCTCTGATTCAGCACCCTGGCTCTGAGATCATCGATCTTATTCCCCAGAAACTGCACGTTTGCCAGCAAGATAGTCAGTAGTGGGAGTTTAAAAACCTGTTTCCTTAAACGCACTTGTATCCCTGAGCTGCGTGGAATCCTATGAGGACACATCCGTCCACAATCAGTGTTGTTTCCATCAGTTTTAGCAGCAATAGTTCATTTAAATGCATTAAGACATCTTTGTTGACTGTACTGACCTTGAAAGCAGTTGTGCTTTTTAGATGGCTGGAAGCCTGAGAAAAGTTTACTCGATTTACTAGGATGTTGCCTCGATTAGACAGCATGTCTTATCAGGGCAATTTGGGCAAGATATGGTTTTTTCATTTGGAGCAAAGGAGGATGATGTATGATGTAATAGAGCTGTACGAAACAATAAAAGGCAGAGCTTGAGTGGATAGCCAGAGACTTTTCTCCAGGGCAGAAACAGCTAAGATGAGAGAACTTAACTTTAAGGTGTATGGGGGGATGCCAGAGAGTAGTGAGTGTATGCAGTGGGTGTTCCATGCCAGGGGTGGTGGTAGTGGCAGATTCATTGGAGACATTTAAGAAACTCTTAAATACACACATGGATGATAGAAAAATGGAGGGCTATGTCGGAGGGAACGGTTCAAGTAGGTTGAAAGGTTGGCACAACATCATGAGCAAAAGGACCTGCACTGTGCTATAGTTCATCACCTTGTGAAGGCCAAAAATTGTGGAATTCCTTGCTTAGTTTTTGACACTCGAAGCTGTGTTCAAATGCTCCTGAACATCTTTCGCTGACTGGTCTTCCTTTGCAACATTATGTTTATCCAATCTCCTCTAAGACACAGCTCATTATCCCAATGGCACACTGCTTGGCAGAGCTGAGGGATCTTTACACTAAGCCCCTCACCCCACTCCTCACTACACAACACCAAGCTCCAAGGGGCAGAAAACAGGAGCTGACTATCATACAGACACGAGAGATGGTGGAAACTGTGCAGCTACTCAAAGAGGAAGATGATTTGAAATTCTGGATGACGTCACTCTCCACAGCCACAGCAACTCTACATAAAGTGCCATTCAAAATCCAGAGTTGCCAGAAAAGGAAGAGCTTTCAGATGTCAGTAAAATAGGGTTTTGTATGAAGTGCTGGGAGTTTATTTTATACTCCTCAATTCCGAAACAGAGACCAAAGGAAAGAAAGCTATAGTCAGCAGAGTAACAAAACTTATCTTGCTCCTGTTGCTCATTAAAACATTCTAAGACTCTACTTTATATGTCTTTCAGTAACCTGTCCAGGGATATTAAGAACACAAAAATGTAAGCCACTCTGCCCCTCAAGCCTGCCCTACAATTCAGTTAAAGGCATGGATAATTCCATTGAGGGAAGAATTTCTTCAGTAGGGCTGTGAATCTTGATAAATTCTAATTCAGAGGGATAAGATGGGAACAGACATTTAAAATTAAGATAATCACCGGGTACAACAAGTGATCAAGAACAGTGGTGAGGAACAAGAAGGTATAGTCAAGGGAGGTGGAAGACTGCTTTGAGTTGGTGGACTGGACATTATTAAGAGATTAATTATCGAGTCTCAATGAATACATCACGGTTGTCACTGACTTAATCAAAACTTGCGTGGTTGAGTGTGTACCTTTGAGAAAATACTGGACATACTCAAACCAAAAGCTGCGGATGAACCAGGAAGTTCGTAGTCTGCATCAGTGACCATCACCTAGTGGCACTTACTTCTACTGTGACGAAGTGCTTTGAGAGGTTGGTCATAGCTAGTATCAACTCCTGCCTAGGCAAGGACCTGGACCTGCTGCAATTTGCTTCTCGTCACAATTGGTCTGCAATGGATGGCTCTCTACTTGGCCTTAGATCACCTGTATATATGCTAGGCTGCTGTTTATTGACTATAGCTTAGCATACAACACAATCATTCCCTCTTAGCAACAAGCTCCAAGCCCTGAACCCATCTCCCTTCCAACTGGATCCTTGACTTCTTCACTGGGAGACTAGCCTCTGCTGATCAGAGATAACATCTCCTCCTTGCTGACAACAACAATGGCACACCTCAAGGATGCTTGCTTAGCCCACAGCACTACTCTCTACACCCATGCCTGTGTGGCTAGGCACAGCTCAAACAGCATCTATAAGTTTGCTGATGGCACAATTATTGTTCAGATAGTGACAAAGAGGCGTACAGGAGTGAGACAGATCAGCTGGTTCTGTGGCGTTGCAAAGCAACAACTTTGTACTCAGAAAGAATTAATAGTGGATTTCAGGAAAGGGAAGTTGAGGGAACACATGTCAGTCCTCACTGAGGGATCAGAAGTGGAAAGGGTGAGTAGTTTCAAGTTCCTGGGTGTCAACATCTTTGAAGATCCATCCTGGGCTCAACCTATTTATACAATTACAAAGGAGGCATGATAGTGGCTATAAGACATGTAAATTTCTACAGAGCACCGTGGAGAACATGCCAACTGATTGTAACACCATCTGGTGTGGAGGGCGATACTGTACAGGATCAGAAACAGCTAAATAAAGTTCAAAGTAAACTTATTATTGAAGTACATATATATCACCATATACAACCCTGAGTTTCACTTCCTTACAGGCATTCTCAGGAAATCCAATAACCACAATAGAATCCATGGAAAACCATAACAGGGTGGGTGACCAGTGTGCAAAAGACAATGACCTGTGAAGTACTAAAAAAGGAAACAAGTGGTTAAAAAAGGAAAAAGAGGCCCTTCTGCAGCTGTACAGGGCCCTGGTGAGACCCCACCTGGAGTATTGTGTGCAGTTTTGGTCTCCAAATTTGAGGAAGGACATTCTTGCTATTGAGGGAGTGCAGCGTAGGTTCACGAGGTTAATTCCCGGAATGGTGGGACTGTCATATGTTGAAAGATTGGAGTGACTGGGCTTGTATACACTGGAATTTAGAAGGATGAGAGGGGATCTGATTGAAACATATAAGATTATTAAGGGATTGAACACACTGGAGGCAGGAAGCATGTTCCCGCTGATAGGTGAGTCCAGAACTAGAGGCCACAGTTTAAGAATAAGGGGTAGGCCATTTAGAACAGAGATGTGGAAAAACTTTTTCACCCAGAGAGTGGTGGATATGTGGAATGCTCTGCCCTAGAAGGCAGTGGAGGCCGAGTCTCTGGATGCATTCAAGAGAGAGTTAGATAGAGCTCTTATAGATAGCGGGGTCAAGGGATATGGGGAGAGGGCAGGAACGGGGTACTGATTGTGTCTGATCAGCCATGATCACAGTGAATGGCAGAGGAGGCTAGAAGGGCTGAATGGCCTACTCCTGCACCTACTGTCTATTGAAACAATAATAATAAATAAATCAACAATAAATATTGAAAGCATGAGATGATGAGCCCTTGAAAATGAGTCCATAGGTTGTGGGAACAGTTCAGTGAAGGGGCAAGTGATGGCTGAAGGGGAATAACTGTTCTTGAACCTGGTGGTGTGAGTCCTGAGGTTCCTGTACCACCTTCCTGATGGCAGCAGAAAGATGGGTTTATGCCCTGGGTGATGATGGATGCTGATTTCATAGGACAACACTCCATGTAGATGCTCTCAGTGGTGGGGAGGGCTCTACCCACGATGGACTGGGCTGTATCCACGTCTTTTTGTAGTAATTTCCATCGAAGAGCATTGGTGTTCCCATGCCAGGCTGTAATGCAACCAGTCAATATACACATACCTAGAGAAGTTTGTCAGAATTTTTAGATGTCAGGGCAAATCTTCACAAACTTCTAAGAAATTAGAGGAGCTATTGTACTTTCTTTGTAATTGTGCTTATATGCTGAGCCCAGCACAGGTCCGTAAGACATTAAGACATAGAGTCTGCTCTGCCATTCAATCATGGCTGATGTTTATATCCCCTCCTCAGAAATAGATTTCCAGTCTTCCCCCGTAACCTTTAATGCCGAGTCCAATCAAGAACTGATCAAGCTCTGCCTTAAGTACACCCAACATCCTAGCTTCCACAGCTGCCTGTGGTAATAGATTCCACAAATTCACCACCCTCTGGCTAAAGAAATTTCCCCGCAGCTGTTTTAAATGTTTGCCCATCTATCCTAAGGCTGTGTCCTCTTGTCCTAGACTCTCCTGCCACAGGATATATCCTTTCCACATCTACTTTATCTAAGCCTTTCAACATTCAAAAGGTATCAATGAGATCCCCCCTCATCCTTCTAAATTTCAGCGAGTACAGACCCAGAGCCATTAAACGTTCCTCGTATGATAGCCCTTTCATTCCTGGAATCATCCAGGTCCTTCAAAATAATAACACTGAGGAATTTAAAGTCACTGTCCCTCTGCACCTCTGATCCCCAAATGGCTCATTGTCTTCTGGTTTCTCGAGTTGTAAACTCAGCCAGCTCCGTCATGGGTTTTATCCACCCCAGCGTCCAGGATAACTTTAAAAGGCAGCTTCTATCACCCAGGACATGTCCTCTTCTCATTGCTACCGTCATGGAGGTGGTACAGGAGCCTGAAAACATACTTAATGTCTCAGAAACAGCTTCTTCTTCTTCGTCATCAGATTTCTGAATGGACAATGAACCCATAAACACTACCTCACAATTTTTCCCTCTCTTCTTGCACGACTTACTTAATTTAAATAAATTAACTTCTTGTTGTACTTTTCTAGCTATTTTATTATGTACTATAATGTACTATTGCTGCAAAACAGCTAATTTCATGATGTATGTCAGTAATAGTAAACCTGATTCTGATTGACAATTTTGTAGAATAGCATTTAGAGCTTTATCTTATTTGGGCGCTAGGACTGCTTGCACCGCAGCGCCTGCATAGATAGTATTTGATCGGTGACCTGCAATGTGTCTTGCATTGGTGTGGCCAAGAGCTGGACAGTACAGATGGATCATGGATAAGCAATATAACATGCTAATGCTGCCATTTTGAAGTGAAATATTTCAGTCAATACCTTCTCTAGCTTTATAAGCTGTACACTGTTCTGGGGAAAAGGCCTTGGTTATTACTTAGAGCATCAATCACTATTTATAGGTTAGTTGCTGGATGCTTTCTCAATGCTGTTACAGCAGTTTCATTTTGAAGTGACAATGACTTGTATTACAACTCAAGCTTTAAAAACCACGAGGAAAAGGTGAGCTAGGTACACGAGTTGGAGAGATCTTGTGATCTGGGTCCCGGTCATCAGCAAGTCCAGAACTCAAGGCCTGGAGTTCGGATCCTCCTTCGCCATTATTACTGAGTCTTGGGTCGACACCAAAGATCAAAGCCCAAAGGTCAATCAGAAGTGCATATTGAAGCCCAAAGATCAATCAGAGGTCCAGATCGAAGCCCACAGATCGATTAGAAATCCAGAAATCGAGGCCCAGTGGCCAGAGCTTAGAGTCTGTGAATCTCTGCAAGACCATGGGGAAGCAAAGCCCCACTGTCTGCAAATCCACTAGTCTGTTGGAAGCTGTAGCTTGAAGGTGGCCTGTCCTGGAGTTAGGAGAGTGTGTATATATATATATATATATATATATATATATATATGTATATGGGTGGGTGGGAGGAAAGACCAGGGCTTGTTTAGCTGCTGCTGTTTTCCTGCTTGTGATGTTCTGTCTGTTGTGTCCTGTGCTGTTCTGCCAAGCATTGTAAGCAAGCTACGTTGGCTCCAGAATGTGTGGCAACAGTTGGGGGCTGCCCCCAACACATCCTTGGGAGTGTTGGCTGTTAATGCGAACAATGCATGTCACTGTATGTTTCATCCTACATGTGATGATAAATCTGAATCTGAATAACTTGCTCGTTTCAAAGCTCGTGGATAAGTTCAATGCTCTCAGTCAGGACAGCATTGGTGCTATTCCTCTGTGAGACAATATACTGGAGATGACAATGTACCTGTTGTTTTGCTTTGGTATGGTCTCTGTTGTGCACTGTGGACTTGCTACGTTGACAGTGAAATACGTCGCGGCACTTCCAGATTCCAGACTGCATTCAACACACTCTCGGGCAAAAGCCCGAATGTCAATCACGGACAAGGCTCTGTGCAGCTTACAGCTGGAGCTACTTGTAATATGTTGAAGTTGGCTGTCCATTGGTAGATGAGGAAGATCATGTGCACTGTTAAAGAGACAGGAAACCTCTGCAATAGCTTGAATCCTACCATTGGTCAATTAATTCAGCAATGGCAACCCATGCCTCCATGGTTATTGGGCAGTAAAAAGTGTGGACACCTCTCCTTTTCTTGTTAGTTTCTGCAAGGTAGGGGAAGTGTGCCAGGAAGAGCTGCACAATCTACCTACCAGAGTCAGCAAGCAGTGAGATGTAGTGGTAATACTCAACATTCTGAAGGCAAAGTGAAATATATGAATATTAGATACGATTCCTGATTAAAGGCATTGTTGGGATTGATTGCTGGGTGCATTTCTTCCTAGTCTACTCCTGAGAGCCACTTTCCTTTACAGTATTATCAGCAGACCACTGAAGTTCTTGAGTACAACCGGGAGGAAGACAGAGGGAGAGGGAGAGACAGGCAAATATTTCAAAGTTTGACACTCAGTGCTGTGTCTTTAAAAGGACTGCTTGAAATTGCTGTTAGTATCAGTGTGGTGTAGGACCTGGGCAAATTGCAGGGAAGGTCTTACCCTGAGTATTTCTCTATAAGCTTCACGGGTCTCCTGACAATCAGCAAGTGTGTAGAGCTTCAGGGTAAACCAGGAGAAGAGATTAATAAGTTAGTTCTTTGGAAGTGTTGCGTTTATCCAAGGGATTGCCTGCCCTGCCGCATCCCCCCTCTCCAACTCCAACACCATCATACTGAGCATGGGGGCTCCCCAGGACTGCGTGCTCAGTCCACTGCTGTTCACTCTGCTGACCCACGACTGTGCTGCAACACACAGCTTGAACCACATCATCAAATTCACCGATGACACGACCGTGGTGGGTCTCATCAGCAAGAATGACGAGTCAGCTTACAGAGAGGAGGTGCAGCGGCTAACAGACTGGTGCAGAGCCAACAACCTGTCTCTTAATGTGAACAAAACAAAAGAGATGGTTGTTGACTTCAGGAGGGCACGGAGCGACCACTCCCCGCTGAACATCGACGGCTCCTCGGTAGAGATCGTAAAGAGCACAAAGTTTCTTTGCATTCACCTGACGGAGAATTTCACCTGGCCCCTCAACACCAGCTCGATAGCAAAGAAAGCCCAGCAGCGTCTCTACTTTCTGCGAAGGCTGAGGAAAGTCCATCTCCCACCCCCCATCCTCATCATATTCTACAGGGGTTGTACTGAGAGCATCCTGAGCATCACTGCCTGGTTCAGAAATTGCACCATCTCGGATCGCAAGACCCTGCAGCGGATAGTGAGGTCAGCTGAGAAGATCATCGGAGTCTCTCTTCCTGCCATCACAGACATTTACACTACACGCTGCATCCGTAAAGGAAACAGCATTATGAAAGACCCCATGCACCCCTCATACAATCTCTTCTCCCTCCTGCCATCTGGGAAAAGGCTCCAAAGCATTCGGGCTCTCACGACCAGACTATATAACAGTTTCCTCCCCCAAGCCATCAGCCTCCTCAATACCCGAAGCCTGGACTGACACTTTGCCCTACTGTCCTGATAATTACAAAATCCATTTCCAGAAAAGTTGGGATATTTTCCAAAAAGCAATAAAAAGAAAAATCTGTGATATGTTAATTCATGTGAACCTTTATTTAACTGACAAAAGTACAAAGAAAAGATTTTCAATAGTTTTACTGACCAACTTAATATTATTTTGTAAATATACACAAATTTAGAATTTGATGGCTGCAACACACTCAACAAAAGTTGGGACAGAAGCATGTTTACCATTGTGTTACATCACCTTTCCTTTTAATAACACTTTTTAATCGTTTTGGAACTGAGGATACTAATTGTAGTAGATTTGCAATTGGAAATTTTGTCCATTCTTGCTTGATATAGGACTTCAGCTGCTCAACAGTCCGTGGTCTCCGTTGTCTGATTCTCCTCTTCATGATGCGCCATACATTTTCAATAGGAGATAGATCTGGACTGGCAGCAGGCCAGTCAAGCACACGCACTCTGTGTCTACAAAGCCACGCTGTTGTAGCCTGTGCAGAATGTGGTCTGGCATTGTCCTGCTGAAATAAGCATGGACATCCTGGAAAGTGACGCCACCTTGATGACAACATATGTCTCTCTAAAATCCTAATATACGCCTCAGAGTCAATGGTACCTTCACATACATGCAACCCACCCATGCTATGGGCACTGATGCACCCCGTACCATCACAGATGCTGGCTTTTGCACCTATTGCTGATAACAACCAGGATGGTCGTTTTCATCTTTGGCACAGAGAACTCGACGCCCATTTTTTCCGAAAACTAGCTGAAATGTGGACTCATCTGACCACAGCACACAGTTCCACAGTCTTTCGGTCCATCTGAGATGAGCTCGGGCCCAGAGAACTCGCTGGCGTTTCTGCATAGAGTTGATGTATGGCTTCCTCCTTGCGTAATAGTTTCAAGTTGCATTTCTGGATGCAGCGACGGACTGTGTTAAGTGACAATGGTTTTCCGAAGTACTCCCGAGCCCAGGTGGCTATAATTGTCACAGTAGCATGACGGTTTCTTAGGCAGTGCCCCCTGAGGGCTCGAAGATCACGCACATTCAACAGTGGCTTCCGACCTTGCCCTTTACGCACTGAGATGTCTCTGAACTCTCTGAATCTTTTCACAATATTATGTACTGTAGATGTTGAAAGACCTAAATTCTCTGCAATCTTGCGTTGGGAAATGTTCATTTTGAACTGACTAACAATTCTCTCACGAATTTTGGCACAAAGGGGTGAGCCACGACCCATCCTTGCTTGCAAAGACTGAGCCTTTAATGGATGCTACTTTTATACCCAGTCATGATACCTCACCTGCTACCAATTAGCCTGCTTAATGTGGAGTCCAAACCGGTGTTACTTGAATATTCTGTGCACTTTTCAATCTTATTTTAACTCTGTCCCACCTTTTGTTGAGTGTGTTGCAGCCATCAAATTCTAAATTTGTGTATATTTACAAAGTACAATTAAGTTGGTCAGTAAAACCATTGAAAATCTTTTCTTTGTACTTTTGTCAGTTAAATAAAGGTTCACGTGAATTAACATATCACAGATTTTTTGTCTTTATTGCATTCTGGAAAATATCCCAACTTTTCTGGAAATGGGGTTTGTATTTATGGTAATGCCTGCACTGTTTTTGTGCACATTTTGCAGTCCAGTGTAGGTCTGTAGTCTAGTGTAGCTTTCTCTGTGTTTTTTTTTACATAGTTCAGTCTAGTTTTTGTACTGTGTCATGTAACACCATGGTCCTGAAAAATGTTGTCTCATTTTTACTCTGCACTGTACCAGCAGTTATGGACGAAATGACAATAAAAGTGACTTGACTTGACTTGACTTGACTCCACTCGATAGCCTTGGAAAGCAGTTATCTTTCCTTCATTAGCATGAAACAGGACCAACAATGCGCAGATTGAGGAAGTCCTGTACAAACAGGACAGATGGCATCTGCATTTTGAATGACAGTGTAATCTCCTTGCAAGCTTATAACAACTTGTGCTCTGCAACAGCCTAAGGCCTACTAGGTGAAGATACAAGGGGTTTTAGATGCTGAAATCTGGAGCAAGAGTCTGCTGGAGGAACTCAGATGGTTGAGCAGTTTATTTGCTGCCAGTAAGATTCATCCTGAGAATTTACTCAATCTTAATGTCAGTCGTTTGGACAGAAACAGAGAGCACAATGCCCAACATATCCATCATCCAGGTTTCTTAATTCAAACATTTGGCCCTTGTTCATGATTCTCAACACTTTGCACCATCTTTGCTCTATCTGCTCTGCTAGTTTCCCTTCAAACCATTTGAAGTCAATTGTATAAGCACAGGTTGTACTTGAACACTGGCAGAAATGTTAGCCTGATATTCTCCATTGTCTGGTCCCTATTTTGATTTGTCACGTACTGAAGATGAGTAAAGCATCAGTTGAACATCAATTGAACCCGCCTGAATGCTTCCAAATGGGGCAACCAGCCCGTTGCGAAATGAAGCACACGCAGGGAGGCTAGCGTGCTATTTTCAGCTTTCTGAAGGAGTGTTTTTGTTAGTGCTACATTCCTTCGCAGTCTTTGGAACAGAATCTTCATTTTTCTCTCATTGTGTCAGTGCTTTAAGCCAGCCACATATTGCATTAATAATATCACAGACAAAATTAAATCTGCAGCAAGAATTAGAATTTGGCAGGAAAGACTATTTTTGTAGTCAACCAACAAGAATGAGTGCAACTCAATAATGGGGTGAAGAATCAACAACAAAATATAAAGAGGACGGGGAAAGGAAGGCACAACCACAAGGGAATAGCCACATTCTTCACTCCAGGTTAAGGGAGTTTAAAACTAGAGTCAGAGGATTAGAGGATAGCTGATGTTGTTCTACACAAAGTACACTGCAGATGCTGTGTTTTCAACGGATGCTGCCCAACCTGCTTAGTTCATCCAGCTTGTTTGTACGTTTTGATGTTGTTCTGTTATTTAAGAAAGTGTAAAATTACAGGCCATGAGCCTGACGTCAGTAGTTGTAAGTTAATGGAAGGTATTTTATGGAACTGGATATATAATTATTTTTTTAGAGCCAGCCTGATAAAGGATCATCAACATGACTTTGTGTGTGGTAGGTCATACCTAACCAAACTTAAAGTTTTTCAAGAAGGAAAACTGTTGAAGAAAAGGCAATATATTGTTGTCTGTATGGACCTTAGCAAGGCCTTTGACAAGGTCCCACATGGGAGGATTGTCAAGAGGATTCAGTTGTTTGAGGTAGTGAATTGGATTTGACATTGGCTTAGCAGGAGAAACCAGAGAGTGGTAGCAGATGATTGCCTCTCTGAGAACCTGTTACTACTGGTATGTCACGGGAATTAGTGCTGGTTCAATTGTCGTTTGTCATCTATATCAATGATATGGGTGATAATGTAGTAAACTGGATCAGCATATTTGCAGATGAATTAAAGATTGGAGGCATAGAGGACAGTGAGGGAGGTTATCAAAACTTGCAGAAGGACCTGGACCAGCTGGAAAAATGGTTTATGGAATTTTATGCAGACGTGCCAGGTTTTGCATGTTGGGAAGACAAACCAGGAATACAGCTTCATAATTCACAGGTAGATAGGGTTGTAAAGAGAGCTTTTGACACATTGACCTTCATAAATCAAAGTATTGAGTAAAGGAGTTGGGATGAGGTGAGGCCAAAATTTGGAGTATTGTATACACTTCTGGTCACCTACCTACAAGAAAGATATTAATAAGATTCAAAGAGTACAGAGAAAATTTACAAGGACTTTGCTGGGACCTGATTTGTAGGGAAAGGTTGAAAGGTTAGAAGTTTATTCACTGGAGTATAGGAGAATGAGGGGAGATTTGATAGCAGTATGCAAAATTATGAGGGCTATCGATAAGGCAAGGTAAATGCAAGCTGTTTTTTTTTTACTGAGTTTGGGTGAGACCAGAACTAGAGGTCATAGGTTATGAGGTCACAGGTTAAGAGTGAAAGATGAAATGTTTGAGGAGAACACGAGGGGGAACTTCTTCACTCAGAGGGTGCTGCGAGTGTGGAATGAGCTGCCGGAGGACGTGCTAGATGCGGGTTTGATTACAACATTTAAGCAAAGTTGGATAGATACAGTACTGTGCAACAGTCTAAGGCACATGTAGTATATATAGCAAGGGTGCCTAAGACTTTTGCATAGTACTGTAGCAATTTTGCACTTTACTGATGCTGCAAAGAAATCAATTTCCTGTGAGCATGAGTGATGGTAAACCCAATTCTGATATGGGTACCTGTTGTGAACAGACAGTGGGAAGGGGGCAGGGAGACGGATATCATGTTTGGAGAAAAGGAAGGTGTGGGAAGCATGAGAGAGACTTCTGTAATGATCAATTAACCAATTGTTTGGAATCAAATGACTTTGCCTGGTGTCTCGGGGTTAGACATGTCTGTGCCTGTGCCACACCCTGCCCCTACACCTCTCTGCCACCTGCCCTGCACCCCTCCTGCGGCATTCACCCTCGCCATTCCCAACTTGCTTTGCTCCCGCCAGATTTACAAACTTGCACTCCGCTCCACGTGGACAAATGCAGTACTGAATGTCTAGGCACCCTAGCTATACATATGTGCGTGTGTGCCAGATGCAGGTAGAATAACAGTTTGGCATGGACTAGATAGGCTGATGGGTTTGTTTATGTGTTGTGCTTAACTGCAACACCACATCCCAACTCAACACCTTGACTGATGAAGATCAGCATGCCAAATCCTTCTTCACCACCCAGTCTACCTGTGACGCTGCAAACTATGCACCTGTACTACTCAGTTACTTTGTTCCAGAACATTCTTCAATTGATATATTTATTACTTTTCATTTTTTATATTTTATTAGATATGTTACGTTACATCAGAAGTTTATCCAGCTTAGTGGTAAGGCTGAAAGAAACAAACTCAAGTTATCTACATAATCTACATAAATTACAGTCCTTTGTTTTTTGGGACAGGGTAGCAGGCATTAAATTACTTTTCTAGGTGTGTGCAGGCTCTTCTCACCACAGCACATATTTCACTCTGCCCGATCTGTGGCGCCATTCGCATTCCCATTCCACTGATGTGAAATACTGCAGTAGGTAGACCAATATTGAGTTCTACCCTGCTTTGACTCCCCAATATGGAACACTGCGCTTGGATAAAATTTCAGAGGGACACAAGATAGTTTGATCTACTGAACCAATGCTCCTCTCAGGAGCTCCTGCTGTACAGTAGCCCTGCCCATGACACTAGAATACAACAATATAAAACTTCAACAACACAGCTGAAATGTGCCCAGCATTCGTCATATGCAAATTGGTTGCTGCATTTCTATTGTGACTCCAACGTATATAATTATTTTTAAGTTCCCTCTGACATTCTGAAGTTGCAAAGAGTGTAATAGCAAAGCAAATCATTCATTCTCACTGTCACCGAGTCAGCCTGAGAAGAATGCCTGATTGTGATGGTGAATGCAAGCTGCTGGCATGTTAACATCTTAAAGTTCTATTTATAACATCTTATATGTTAACAAGATCACATCACATTATTGCGGAGAGGTGTTAATTAAACTCTGTGTTCTGCCATATTAATGTTAACCTGGAATGAAGCTTTTAACAGGTAGTTCAAACTGTGCGTAGTGGTTAGACAGCAGCACCCTCACCAATTATCGAGAAATGTAGTGGATTATTAAAGACTGATGCTCTCTTTAAGAGATTCCCACCTGTGATAACTCAACTCCAGAGACAACTGTTAAGACAGCAAAGTTGAGAACCAATTAGTTGACAACCATGTTTTTGTTTTGCATCATATATCAACACATAACTGCTCCAGACTAATTTAATAAAAATAAATTAGGAATGCTGTGGAGATCCTAATTGGTGGAATTAGTGTGTTAGAGGATGCTATTTCATTGCTTCTTTACCCTTTCAAGACCAGACGATCCTTTCCACGCAGGCATGGTGTACCAATAGATTCTGGAATGAGGATTCCATCCACTTTCATGGAAACAACATCAAACATCAAGTGGAGAAGTCTAAGAAAGCTTTTAAAAGAAATCTGAACATAGAGAACCTGCAGCTCAATACAGACCCTTCAGTCCACAATGCTGTGCCAAACATGTACTTACTTTTGAAATTACCTAGGCTTACCCATAGGCTTCTATTTTTCTGAGCTCCATGTACCTGTCCAGGAGTCTCTTAAAAGACCCTATCGTATCCACCTCCAGCACTGTTGCGGGCAGCCCATTCCATGCTCTCACCACTCTCTGTGTGAAAAAACTTACCCCTGACATCTCCTCTGTACCTGCTTCCTAGCACCTTAAAAATGTGCCCTCTCATGTTAGCCATTTCAGCCCTGGGAAAAAGCCTTTGACTATCCACATGATCAATGCCTCTCATCTCATACACCTCTATCAGGTCACCTCTCATCCTCTGCCGCTCCAAAGAGAAAAGGCTGAGTTCACTCAACCTGTTCTCATAAGGCATGCTCCCCAATCCAGGCAACATCCTTGTAAATCTCCTCTGCACCCTTTCTATGGCTTCCACATCTTTCCTGTAGTGAGATGACCAGAGCTGAGCACGATACTCCAAATGGAGTCTGACCGGAGGTCCTATATAGCTGCAACATTACCTCCAGACTCTTAAACTCAATCCCATGATTGATGAAGGCCAATGCACCATTTGCCTTCTTAACCACAGAGTCAACCTGCACAGCGGCTTTGAGTGTCCTATGGACTCGAACCCTAAGATCCCTCTGACCCACTACACTGCCAACAGTATTCCCATTAATACTATATTCTACCATCATATTTGACTGACAAAATGAACCACCTCACACTTATCTGGGTTGAACTCCATCTGCCACTTCTCAATCCAGTTTTGCATCCTATTGATGTCCTGCTGTAACCTCTGACAGCTCTCCACACTATCCACAACACTCCCAACCTTTGTGTCATCAATAAATTTACTAACCCATCCCTCCACTTCCTCATCTAGGTCATTTATAAAAATCAGAAAGAGAAGGGGTCCCAGAACAGATCCCTGAGGCACACCATTGGTCACCGAACTCCATGCAGAATATGACCCATCTACAACCACTCTTTGCCTTCTGTGGGCAAGCAAATTCTGGATCCCAAAGCAAGGTCCCCATGGATCCCATGCCCTCTTTCTCAATAAGCCTTGCATGGGGTACCTCATCAAATGCCTTGCTGAAATCAATATACACTACATCTATGGTTCTACCTTCATCAACATGTTTAGTCACATCCTCAAAAAATTGAATCAGGCTTGTAAGGCACGACCTGCCTTTGACAAAGCCATGCTGACTATTCCTGATATTATGCCTCTCCAAATGTTCATAAATCCTGCCTCTCAGGATCTTCTCCATCAACTTACTGAAGCAAGACTCACTGGTCTATAATTTTCTGGGCTATCTCTACTCCCTTTCTTGAATAATGGAACAACATCCACAACCCTCCAATCCTCCTGAACCTCTCCCGTCCCCATAGATGATGCAAAGATCATCGCCAGAGGCTCAGCAATCTCCTCCCTTGCCTCCCACAGTAGCCTGGGGTACATCGCGTCTGGTCCGGGTGACTTATCCAACTAGATGCTTTCCAAAAGCTCCAGCACATCCTCTTTCTTAATATCTACATGCTCAAGCTTTTCAGCCCACTGTAAGTCATCGCCACAATTGCCAAGATCCTTTTCTATAGTGAACACTAAAGCAAAGTATTCATTCAGTATTTCTGCTATCTCCTCCGGTGCCATACACACTTTTCCACTGTCACACTTGATTGGTCCTATTCTCTCACGTCTTATCCTCTTGCTCTCCACAATCATCAGGAGCTCATTTCCTACATAAGCACATACCTTATCAAGTTGTGGTCAATGACAACTCAAACCAGTTTGTGCTGGGAGGGTTGCAGGTCTCACAGTGGGGTTGTCCTATACAGATGTATCCCATTGAAGAAATACATCAATGGAAGGCTTCATCTGAGATGTGCTCTGAGGGGGAGAGTATCTACTGAAGCAAACTTAGGTGCTCAGCTACACAAACACACTAACAACAACACTGCCCAGTAGGGATGGAGCTTCAGGCTCCACTTGAAGTTCAGCTCAATTGGGTACTAGTTTTATAGTCAGCTCTGTGATCTTAAAGCTTTGCTGAAAAGATGAAGAAGAGTGCTCATACCCCACCCAAAACAAAACATACAGCATCAGTAACTACTGCCTGAACTTTCACTTGTACAGAACTTCAAATACTAGACAGTGCCACAAAGATCCTCAAAAGGAGGGGTCATAAATAATCCAACACTTAAATTTTCCAACAAAGAAAAGGGACTGATGCCAGTCAGAGGTGGTAAGAAAAATGTAAAGTGATTCAGCTTGGAAGATCAAATTTGAAGGCAGAATGATATGATACCTAGCAGTGTGGAGGAGCAGAAGGATCATGAGATCCACATCCATGGATCTGGCAAAGCTGCCGTGCAAGTTGAAAAGATTGTTAAGAAGCTGAAAGATGTGTTGGCCTTCATTGGGCAGGGGGGGGGATTGAGCTCAAAAACCATGAGGTAATGTTGCAGCTCTGCAAAGCTCTGGTTAGAACACGCTTGGAATATTGTGTTCAGTTCTGGTAATCTCATTATAGGAAGGATGTGGAAGCTTCAGAGAACATGGAGAGGAGATTTACCAGAATAGTGATGGATTAGAGAATGCGCCTTGTGAGAACAGGCGGAATGAGCTAGGGCTTTTCTCATTGGAGTAAAGGAGGACGAAAGGCGAGTTGATAGGGATGATAAGAGGTATAAATCGAGTGGGTATCCAGAGAACTTTTCCTAGGGCAGAAATGGTTAATACAAGGGGTCATAATTCTAAGGTGAATGCATCGGACTCCCTGCCAGGGGTGGTAGTAGAAGCTAATGCATTAGGGAAATTTAAGAAACTCTTAGATAGGCACATGGATGGTAGAAAAATGAAGGGAAGAGTTAGACCGATTTAAAAGGTTGGTACAACACGAGCCAAAGGGTCTGTACTGTACAGTAATGTTCTATGTTCTATAAACTATAGTCAATTGAGGACAGTGATTGACTGTATGACTCCAAAGGGTTGATAAAATGCCAGTAGCAGTTGGAATTTAATTCAGAGAAGTGTAAATAAATATATTTTAGCAGAAGAAATAATGAGAAGCATTCTTGGATGCAACACATTTATAATAATATGACAGCAATAGAGGGCATTTCTGCAAAAGTCCTGGAAGGTGACAGGGTAATGGGAAAGCAAATTAGTAAAGCACGCAGTATCATTAGCTTCATAAAGAGAGATGAAGTGGAGAAGTAATAGTTGAACTTGTACAGATCCTTGGTAGGCCACTGCAGGAGTCTTGCATCGAATCTTTTTTTAGGAAGGATGCTTGGAGAGGGTGTAGACAGTATTTACCTGGGTGATTTTAAGAGTGAGATTTCAGCTGTTAGGTTGCACTGGAGAAGTTGAATAGTTCCAGAAGATATGGAGGATTATCTCAGTACATAGTTATATGTCCTCCTTTTTCAAAGAAAGCTTTCCTTCCTCCACATTCAATGGTGCTCTCACCCACATCTCTTCCATTTCACACAAGTCTGCCCTCACCCTATCCTCCCGCTGTCACACCAAGTGTGCCACCTCTTCCCTCACTACCATCTCGGGCCCCAGGTGTTCTTCCAAACTGTACCTCTTTCATCATAAACATCCCAGCTCTTTACTTTAGCCCTCCCCTTCTCCCAGTTTCACCTATCAATTACCTCTTTGTACTTCCTCCTTCCCCCTCCTTCTCCTCTTTCTTTCTAGTCGTGATGAAGGGTCTCAGCCCAAAATGTTACTGTACTCTTTTCTACTGCTGCTGCCTGACATGCTGAGTTTCTCCAGTATTTTGTGTTTGTTGCTTTGGATTTCTAGCATCTGCAGATGTTTCTGTGTTTGTGAATACAGTCGGCCCTCCTTATCCACGGGTTCCGCATGCGCGGATTCAACCAACCACGGATTAGGAAAACCCGGAAGTTCTCTCTCCAGCACTCGTTGTTTGAACATGTAGAGATGATTTTTTCTTGTCATTATTCCCTAAACAATACAGTATAACAACTATTTACATAGCATTTACATTGTATTAGGTATTATAAGTAATCTAGAAATGACTTAAAAGTACAGGCAGTCCCGGGTTATGAACGAGTTCCATTCCTGAGTCTGTCTTTAAGTCGGATTTGAAGTCGGTACAGGTACATCCAGTATTATTTATCGTCAGTTAGTCAAACATTTTTCTTAGTATATAGTACATATTTTACCTTTCTATGCATATAAAACACTTAAGAAACATACGTATTTCAATAATTAAACCACTGCGTTGCTTAGTAATAATTGTAGCTTTCATCGGGGCAGGGCCTTTCACCTGCTCCATTAAAATTGTTCCGATCGTAGCCTAACGCTTTTCCAATGACTGATGGCATTTCACTCTTTCCAATCGCTTTATTACTTCCACCTTATTTTCAATCATGATCATGATTATTTTTGTGAACAGATACACCGCGGATTCAGAGCTACACCGCCAGGTCCTAATGTCCACCGCTCTGAACATGTTAAATAAAGTCCAGGGTTCCGCTGGGTCCTAAAGACCACTGCAATGATACAGATTATACAAGGGACTTGAGCATCCGAGTTTTTTGGTATCCGCGGGGGTGGGGGGGTTTGGGAACCAATACCTTATGGATAAGGAGGCCAACTGTAGCTACAGTCTGCCTCCTTCTACAAAATGCATTGAAGTTACTCATGCAGGCTTCCTTGACACCATCCTCTGAACTCATGACCCCAAACACCGAGGAAAACAAAGGGAAGCAGGCCCTGGAATCTAGAATAATAACCTGCTGGAGGAACTCAGTGCAAGTTTGTGTTCCATCCCCTTTCCCTACTCTGGCCTCTGTCCCCTTCTGTTGCAGTCGTGATGAAGGAACTTGGTCTTCATTTTTCTCCATTGATGCTGTCTGATCCGCTGAGGTCCCCAAGCATTTTGTGTGTAAGGGTCGAGCAGCCTCTGTGGGGCAGTTGGGACGTAGAGATTGCCGAAGTTTCGTGTCAAAACCTTGTATCGGTACTTGTGAGGAAAACCACTTTAAGTTTCACACAATTTTGACTAGAAGTAGTCACCATCCCCTTCAGTATTATTGGATCTAACTGATGGAACTGAAGCGCACAAAAGGAAGATCTCCACCCGAACAACAGTGGTTCAAGAAGCTCATCACTACCTTCTCAAGGGCAATTAGGCATGGGAAACATATCTCCTACCAATGCCCACATTTTCCAAAGGAATAAATAATAATAATCATACAGATCATTTTCAATTCATCAACAAAAGAACTGAATTCCAAAAGATCATAATATAATTGTGATCAGATGGCCCTTAGGATATTAAATGTCCACACCCAAAAAAAGAATTCAGTAGCTTTGAAAGCCCATTTTAAAAGGTTAGCGTTCAAATCCCAGGCATCCTACTGACTCATCAAAATTTCGAAATGAAGCGTGAGAATGTAATTAAGGCACATTATGGGACTGTTTCCAAGGAAACCATTCATAATGTGCAAGTATTGAAGGGACTCAGATTTTCTCCACTTTATCTCATTAATATGAATGTCAAATGTCAGGTCAGTCTAAATATACAGAACCTCAAGTGAAAAAATAATTATGCAAATATTATTCAAATATTTATTGAAAGTGGGTCATAAATTGAAAATTGCCAGTTGTCCTCATTTACATTTGCAAATCAGAGCAAAGAAAAGACAGGCTTTGTGCACTGAGAAGTTTAGTCTCTGCGTGTTAAGTGAGTACATTTTCTGGACAAAGTAGGAATGCACACTTATTGAAGCTAATCTGAAACAGGCTGCACCAAAAGTTCCCAAGTGTTGTACATACCATGAATGCCTCTCAGACAGGTGTGAGATGAAGGCCAAAGCACTTTCAGAAACTGTAGGAGAAATACAGTTATGGAATTTGTGGGTATGAGCCAAGTGCTTGAATCAGATGGATACCAGCAGCTTCAAATTGTCTCAGAGGCATTGGTTCTACCTGACTGGTGATATATTGCATAACCTCCGCAGGAAAGGAACACAAAAGCAGGTGCAATTATACATGACAAAGCAGACGATGAGTTAAACAATGGCTCTTGTTGTAAACACAGTGATCAAATAAGGGATAACTTGGGTAGTGTCGTGATTAGTGCAATTACCAACATTCATTAATTTCCCGCAAGGAGTTTGTATGTTCTCCCCATGACCACCCTGCTTTCTCTGGGTGTGCCAGTTTCCTCCCACATTCCAAAGATATATGGGTTGGCATTAGTAAGTTGAAGATTTGCTATGTTGGCACCAGAAGTATGGTGACACTTGTGGGCTGCCCCCAGCACAACATTTGCTGATTCAATACATATTCCAGTGTATGTTTTTGGTGTACATATGTCAAATGAAGCTATCTGTAAGTGCTGGAAACCAGTTAGGAAAAGTAACAAACTCCATCCTAATGCAGGGTCTGGACCTGAACATGGACCTTCAACCTTGCTTCCAAAACTGGTGCTTGACATGAAAGTTCTTCCAATGGTCTGGTTTTTATATATTTAGAGATACAGCATGGAATTGAGGGATTCAATCAAACAAGATGGCGGCACGATGCAGCCTGCAGCGGCCACTCCAGAGCTGATTATCTGTTATTTGTGAAGCGGGGTGCCTTGCGCAATCATAATCAGATGAAAAATGGACGTGGGAGCACAGAGGAACATCTGGAAATCTCCAGGAAGACCTTCTTCGTTGCTGCTGCTGTGAGGTCTGGGACTTTCCTGGGAAGAACAGGCCCCCAGTCCTCGGGGTCGAGTTGCCGATGGCTGTTGGCGGGGCCATCTTAATACACTCGGCAGAGGATGGTGCTCGGAGAAGCTGTACCGGAGGGGATGGTCAGAGGCTTGGAGGTTTGACGGACTCAGAGTGCGCTGCGGTCAGGTTGCTTTCAGTGTGTGCTGCGTCTGCGAGGCTGAGTCAGGCGGCGCTTTCATCGTGTGCTGCGACTGTGAGGCTGAGTCGGGCGGCACCGTGGAAGTCCATAGCGGGGGTATTCCCTTCTGCCGTTGGTGCAGGATGACGTGTCAATCGGGGACCCTGAGGACTTGTGGAAACTGTGTGGTGGTTTCTTTCGAACTTATAGTCTTTTAACATCTTTGGACTATTTTTAATGTGCCCATGGTCTGTTTTTTTTAATCAATTATGCTATCGTTTACACTGTTGTAACTATATATTGTAAATATGTGGTTTTGTGCAGGTCTTGTAGCTTTAGTTTTTGGTCTTGTTTGTCTGGTGGAATTGGAGCTCCTTTCTGGGGAACGCGCTAAGACGGTAGCGCGATATTAATACGTAGCAGCCTCTCCGGACTCTGGATTGGGGATTGCCAAGTGTTATGTGAATTTTCAGGTGCAGTCTGTTTTGTCATGTGTTTTTGTGATATCATTCTGGAGGAACGTTGTCTCATTTTTTAACTGCATTGTATTTGTGGTTTCTAAATGACAATAAACTGAATCCGAATCTAAATAGGCCTTTCGAGCCATGCCGCCCAGCAAATCCACCCCCCTCCCGACCACAATTCAACAATAGCCTATGCACAGGATAACTTACAATGAACGATTAACCTACCAACCAGTGCATCTTCGGAATGTAGGAGAAAACCAGAGCACTTGAGACACAAACTTGTCCTGAAAATCTGAGCTGACACTCCCCAGCTCAGTATGTGGCCGGAGATGCTGTCTGAGAATTTAAATCTCATCAAGTCTGAGCAGGCTTAAAAGATCCTCCAGTAATAATTGAAAGAATACCAGACCCAGCAAATATTTGTCTCAACCACAGTCAAAAAAAAAACACAGGTCTAAAAATTTGTCTGTGCCAAGGTTATGATCTTACAATGGCAAAGTAACCTCCCCAACATCGCTTTGAGAATGTAAACGAGTTGCAGAATACATTAGCATCTGCACAAAATTAGTCCTGTATGATTCTCTCTCTAACAATTTGCTGTGTCAAGACCAACAAGATTTATAAGATGAAATTCTGTCATCAGTAGGATGTTTCTTTACAGTACTGGTGCAAGAGTTTAAAGTGTTACACCTCAAATAAACAGCACTTTCTAGCCTTGTGGGGCATTCCCAGGGAATGCTGGCATACTCCCAAGGTGAGAGAAAGGCAGCAGAGCCCCCTTAAGTTCCTGAAGAAAAACGTGTTTTATGCTTTGTACAACAGAACATATGTCGTTTTATGATCTGCAGCCAAATCAACCTTCGAAAGACCTATGCAAAACTCAGATTAAGCAAAATTGGAAGGTTCTCACTCTGTCAGTTGAGGTTTTTTTGAACTCCTGTAACGTAGAGGTGAGAAGTATTGTATGTAGTATACTGAATCTGATCAGAGATATACCTGCAGCAGGGAATCCTAACTCACAGAAATGAATAAGGAGAGCTTTCTGGATTAGCTTGCGCGCACACACGGAAGAGTCTCTGCAAAGTCTGGATGAAGGTGGTTTTTGGTGACCTCTCTTGTCAAATGTCTTTCTCTATCCATTCTTACAAGATTTTTTTTCTGGGATATTTAGCCACTGTTTTTTGGGGAGAAGCTGCTTGGAACCACCAAGGGCAACAGTGAAAATCTACTGAGGTTTGCTTTGTGGATAACTAAAGTCAAAGTAAATTTATTATTGAAGTACGTAGGTAAATGTCACCAAATACTACCCTGAAATTAATTTCATTGCAGGCACTTGCAGGAAAATAAAGAAATACGATAGATTCCGTGAAAACAATACCATGGGGCGATTAGTGTGACCTGATTACAACTCAGGCTATCGGAGTTCAGTTCTGACGTCATCTGTAAGGAGGTTGTATGTTCTCCCCAAGCTTCCTCCCTTAGTTCGAAGACGTACTGGTTAATTGGTCGCTGTAAATTGTCTTGAGATTAGTCTAGGGTTAAATAGGTGGGTTGCTGGGTGTTGGGCCAGAAGGGGCTGCCTGTGCTAATTCGCCAAATAAATAAATAAATAAATAAAATACATTACGAAGACCGACAAGCAACAAGAAGACAAATCGCACAAATAAAAAATAAATAAATCATGCTGAGAACCTGAGTTGTAGAGTCATTGAAAGTGAGTCTGTAGGTTGTGGAATCAGTTCAGAGTTGAGGTGAATGAAGTTATCCAGAGTGATTCTGGAGCCTGATGGCTATAGGATAACTGCTCCTAAACCTGGTGGTGTGGGATTTAATGAGAAAAGAGCATGGCTGGATGGTGGGGGTCCTCCTTGGTAGATGCTGCTTTCTTCTAGCAACACTCTTCGTCAATGTGCTCCTGTGGGGAGAGTTTTGCTAACTGTGGACTGAGCTGCACCCACTACTTAGTTGTTGCCTATGACTGCAGGGGGATACCTCTGGCCTTTGAATAACACTTGGTTTGACCGTGCTGCATTATTACAATAAGTTTGCAAGCAACTGTCATCTCACCAGAATCAAACCTTGTCTGACCAATGTAACACTTGGGGGTGGGGGGGGGGGTGGGTGGAGGAGTATAAACTGAGAAGTAATATGTGAAGCTAGGTGGATGGGGGGGGTGGGGAATGAAATGAGAAAGTAAAGGGCTGGAGAAGAAACAATCTGATAGGAAAGGAGAGTGGACCATGGGAGAAAGGGAAAGAGGAGGGGCACCAGGAGGATATGGGCTAGTAAGAAGTTGAAGATCCAATTAATGTTAGAAATAATAAAGATTAATGAATGGAGGATTTAATATAATTCATACATCAAAAATCTTAAAAAACTGTAGAAATTAACAGTACTAAATACCACTGGGTACACTCAACCCAACAGCTAACAGCCCTACTTCTATCTTTAATGTCTCTATTTTTCCCTTTCAGGGTTCTTTGGAAGACCCTGACCTGGAGTTACACGCTGACGACGGTTCTCTGCGGGAATGGGACCCGCCCTCGGGTTTCATGAGTGGCCGTCATTCAGCACGCCAAGGGCTCGGCCTGAGAACTCAGCTCGCCTTCGGAGGGCCGAGATCTCGTGGCTCTGGGGACGGGGGATCGGAGGTCAGTGTCCGGGCAGGAGATCGGTGTGTCGTGGGAGATGGAAGATCTTAGGCTGTGCCCAGAGACCCGAGGTCACTGGGTACAGAGTTCGGAAAAAGCGACGCAACGAACTGTTAACATCATTGACATTTGATGTCAAATGTTCCAGATTTGGGGAGTAGGACTGAGACAGAACTGTCACATCTGTGCACCATGAAGTAAATGCCGCCACCTCCGTCACTACCTGATTCAATGCCTGGTCCAGTGGGTAAAGGCCTCAGGCTGAATTGCTGTGTTCGGAATGCTGGGGGTGCCATGTCGCTTTGAAGCAGAATACACAACAGTCCCTGATGCTCAAAGTTCAGTTTTACCTGAAATCCTTCCCGGCAGCTACATTTTCTGATGCAGTGATTGTCTAAAGATCATATTAGGTAAAGACATCAGCAAATACAACAGTACTGTCCAAGAAAGGAGGGAAGTCAAACAGGACACTGCAGACTTGTTGACAGGAAAGCCTGTCATTCAGTATGGAGTGATACGGAACGTAGGAAAACATGATTTAATTAGATAGAGCACATGTTGTTGTATGAAAGAGAAATACTATTTCATGATTTTACTAAGCAGCAAAGACTCTCCTCCACCTTCCTCTACAGTTTGGAGCCATGAACATCCTACACAGGAAGTACCAATATTGCAGTCTTGCAAAATTCTCCAAATCCACTGGCAGAATAGAGAAACCAACATTTACAGTACCAAGTCAGCTAAGCACACCATATTGACACAAGAATGACAGCAGGCTCAGGAAACTAGCAGTCTACATTGAGCTCTGTCACAGGGATAGATTCCTAGCAGAACAGAGCAAACAATTCCATAGCATTATCACTAACCTCCTCAATGAATCCTGAGTATCTGTGGCACAAAGTGGAGAAGGAGCTTGCACAAATGCAGTGGTCTACAACACCTCAAGTCTCTACATAAAGAATACAGCAAAGTACAAACAATGGAAGAAACACTCAACTTTCCTACAGCAGAGTCTAAATGCCCACATAGGACTTTTTAGCTACAGGTGAACTCGAACAATTTAATGGAAATCACTTTCAGTCTGGAAAAACTGCTGAAGAAGGAAATGTTTCAACAGATTTATTGCGTCTTTTTTTGATGAAGAAAAACCGGCATGGATTAGAATAGAATTAGATAAGATAGGAGAAAACATACCAGAAGATTTTATATATAAATGGGAATCCAAATGGATACGGGAAAAAAAAGAATCTCCTATATTAAGACACTTGATTGATTTATGGAAAATGGTAAATATGGATGATGAGATAAAGAAATCTTTATTAGCAAAAAGAACTTTAATTCAAAATAGGCTTATTCCTTTTACAATGGATAATAAACTTTTACATAATTGGTTCCAAAAGGGGATTAAATATATAGGTGATTGTATTGATGTCGTTTGATCAATTAAGAAAATAAATATAAAATATCAAACAACACTCTTTTCTGTTATTTTCAAATAAGGGCTTATTTAAGAGATACACTGGGTCAAACAATGTTAATGCCAAAACCTAGCGAAATAGAAATATTAATTCAAAAAGGAAAAATTAAAAAATTTACATCCTGTATGTACAATTTGATTCAAAAACAGATAATTAAATCAGGAATTTATAAATCAAGACAAAAATGGGAATCTGATTTTAATATTAAAATTGATGGAAAAAACTGGTCAAGATTATGTTCTGATAGCATGATAAATACAATAAATGTTCGACTTAGATTAGTACAATATAATTTTTTACATCGATTATATATAACACCACAGAAAATAAATAGATTAAATTCAAATATGTCTGACCAATGTTTTCGATGTAATCAAGAAATTGGTACTTTTTTACATTCTACTTGGTCTTGTTTTAAAATTCAACCATTTTGGATAAATCTAAGACTTTTATTGGAACAAATTACTGGAGTACAACTCCCACATAGTCCAATATTATTTTTATTAGGAGACATTGAAGGGACAATACCGAAATTTAAATTGAATAAGTATCAGAAAAAATTTATAAAAATTGCATTGGCAGTGGCCAAACAAGTTATCGCAGTTACTTGGAAATCTGACTTATATTTAACTATGGATCGTTTGAATAATGAAACATATAGTTGTATTCCACTTGAAAAAAATTACATATAATCTAAGAAATGAATATGATATATTTTTGAAAATTTGGCTCCCATACCTACAAAAGATAGGATTAAATACATAGGTCCTTTGAAGATAAAATTATAAAGTAATTGGGAAAGGTAAAAATTAAAATTAATTGAGAATAACATCAGCAAATTTGCTGATGATACTAAGCTGGGTGGCAGTGTGACATGTGATGAGGATGTTAGGAGAATTCAGGGTGACTTGGATAGGCTGGGTGAGTGGGCAGATACTTGGCAGAGGACGTTTAATGTGAATAAGCGTGAGGTTATCCACTTTGGGAGTAAGAACAGGAAGGCAGATTATTATCTGAACCGTGTAGAGTTAGGTAAGGGAGAAATACAAAGAGATCTAGGAGTCCTTGTTCATCAGTCACTGAAGGTGAATGAGCAAGTGCAGCGGGCAGTGAAGAAGGCTAATGGAATGTTGGCCTTTATTACAAAGAGAATTGAGTACAACAGCAAGGAAATCCTCTTGCATTTGTACAGAGCCCTGGTGAGACCACACCTGGAGTATTGTGTACAGTTTTGGTCTCCAGGGTTAAGGAAGGACATCCTGGCTGTAGAGGAAGTGCAGCGTAGATTCACGAGATTAATTCCTGGGATGTCTGGACTGTCTTACGCAGAGAGGTTAGAGAGACTGGGCTTGTACACGCTGGAATTAAGGAGATTGAGAGGGGTTCTGATTGAAACATATAAGATTATTAAGGGATTGGACAAGATAGAGGCAGGAAATATGTTCCAGGTGCTGGGAGAGTCCAGTACCAGAGGGCATGGTTTGAGAATAAGGGGTAGGTCATTTAGGACAGAGTTAAGGAAAAACTTCTTCTCCCAGAGAGTTGTGGGGGTCTGGAATGCACTGCCTCGGAAGGTAGTGGAGGCCAATTCTCTGGATGCTTTCAAGAAGGAGCTAGATAGGTATATCTTATGGATAGGGGAATCAAGGGATATGGGGACAAAGCAGGAACTGGGTATTGATAGTAGATGATCAGCCATGATCTCAAAATGGCGGTGCAGGCTCGAAGGGCCGAATGGTCAACTTCTGCACCTATTGTCTATATCCAGGCAATCTTTCTCTTCTTTCTTTCTTTTTTTTCTTTCTTTAGATAAGGGTTTAAGGGGGGGAGGGTTAAGGGGAGAGGGGTCAATATTATTTTTTTTCTCTTTCACTATTTTATCATTACATTTATTCTTCGTAATTTTCTAAAAATTAAATAAATAAATAAGAAGGAAATGTTGAATTAATATAATGGTAGATATGTAACAGGATAGATCGGGATTTCCAAAGGGTATTTAATGAAGTACTGCATGTTACACAAAATAAGGCATCAGGAGGTTAAGAGAAACTTATTTGCATGAGAAGAGAATTTGTTAAAGAACCTAAGGAACAAACGAGGCATTCTCAGTTGGCAGACTGCTAATAGTGGGAGATGGGGTTTTGGGTGTTTGCAATCTACATAATGGAGATGACAAAGCCATATCCAAACTTGATATAAAATCTAGAGATGAAAGCAAATTGCTGTAAAGAAATGGCGACACATCAAGCAAGCTGTGGGGAAATGAGAGGTTATCCATACTGTGCTGTCTTTACGACAGTTATTTAGTTTATAATATTTTCGCTTAGTAATTCATTCGATAGTGTTTTCTAGTTAGAATTAGAAGTGTTCAAAGTATATTCATTGAATGTAAAATATATCGGCATGCGATGACATCACATCCGGTTTCGCCGCGTCTTGTGGGAAAATACCGGTTTGAAATTAACGTGAGGGTGGGGGCTCACCACGAGGCACACCTGAGCAGAAATTGTTTTGCAGGCATGAGAAATCACAGTGAGAGCAACGCTGTAAGTTAATAGATAATCGATATATTGAACTAAGATGTTAATGCCGATCCTGTTAGAAGTAACGACGGTCGATAATGTTTATGCTTTCGTTAGTTAAAGAGTTGCGGATAGTTCGCATTGAAGTGTATTTAAAGTAGTCAATGGAGCAGGTAAACTCTGCCTGTATACTGCACCTTAGTGTAATGTAGTTATAGTCACCTTTACAAGTATTTACAATTGAAATGTGATATTAAGGAAGGAACAAATACTGTATCAATCTTGTATTGTTTTATCAACAGTTTTCACCATATGTTAATGTGAAGAGTGAACAGTAAATGGTTAATCTTACTGCGATCTGGTTCTCATTGACTGTGGTTTATCTCGACATTGAATTCGGCGTTATTAGTTACACCCGAAGGAGAACGTTACACATACATTTTCTTTTAAATAGTAAGAAATGTCCAGAGACTCAGGAGAAATTGTGCATGAAGCTTTTTTATGTCAAGGTTGTACTTAGACACAACAAACAATAAGGTGAGCAAATAGTATGTGTGGTTTTATTCCAAGGTAAGTGGAGAATAAGAGGAGGGATGTCTTGCAGCATTTCCACAGGCTTTGGTGAGATAGCAAACACAATACAGTGTGCAGTATTAATCTCCAGATCAAAGGATCTTTAAAATTGCCTGAGAGGCAGTGCAATGTAGCTTCATTCATTGATTCCTGGCTTGAGCACAATGTCTCAGGAGATTGTGGGATAGGGCTATATTGCCTGAAATTTAGGGAAATGAGAGGGCTTGCAATGAAATTTGTAAGAACCTGAGAGTGCTTCACTGGTTTCAGGAGGAGAGGCTGTCTGCTTAGAACTGAACTATGGAGCTTGAAGGACCTTATTGCCAAATCCTGCTCTGAAATCTTACATTATGAAGTAAAAGATCTCTCAGATTATTTCATCACCAACAGAATCACAACATTATTATAATCCCATGGGACTTTGAAGTAAATAAGCTGCCACATTAGTTACTTTGCAACTGACTACGCTTCAGAAACTGCAGACACTGATATGCTTTGAAATTCTGCATGCATTTTCATTATTAATTCATTTTGACTTAAAAAATATTGGACTGAAGCCTCCTTTCCACGATGGAGGGTTAGATGCCAAGTTCTGCTTTCTCTCTGTAATGGTATTTGTCATAAAATGGAATTATTTTCAATTCTTCAACACCAATACCCTTCACAAATAAATATCAATAACACAAAAGAATAGTGAAAGTTCAAGCCTTTAAAGCCCTTTTGAAAAGAACCCATGGCAGTGTGCATATATTAACTAAGAAATTTGGAAATATACCTAACTTGTCGAGTCACAATGAAAAGATTACTTAAAGGACCTTCCAAATGCACACAAAACTACCTTCATTCTCCACAGTCATTCAGCAAATCTCCAGCTCAACTGTATTAGTGATCAAATGATACAACTTCTGACAGCATTCACATTAAGTAAACATTGAAGATACGAACTCAGAACAGGAGAAAAAAAAACAAGCGTGCACTTACCGGATGATAAAAGGCCCTCGAATTTCCAGCAGACTTTTCTCATTGTTGAACTGCTTCAGTAAGTTGATCATGAACTTGAAGAAGTAAGAGTTCATGGTGGGAGTCGAGGGAGAGCATTCCAATGTGCGTGGCTCTACGGCATACAAAATAAAACATCAGCATGTAGTCTGCCACCAGCTTGCACGATATCCATCATTTTCAAGAGCTCGGTCCCAAGAATAGTCAAAATTCACCACCTTGGGCTGGGGAAAGGAACTTGTAATATTTTTTTCTGCCTGTCACCTTCCCATTAGTTTGTAACATGTTTGTCAATAGACAAAGAGTGAAAAGCAAAGACTTCTTATTTCTCACAACTTGTCTTTCACCTCAAGGCAAAACTTGGATCATTCTAAGAATAAAATTATTACCCTAACCCAGGTTTCCTTCATTTTATTGATTGCATAATCTGATGGAATATTGCACAGCACTGAAAGATTAAATAAGTGCACCATAATATTCATTAAATTAATTAAACATACATTTAGAATATAGAATAAAGACAAAACTTGGATCATTCTAAGAATGAAATTATTACCCTAACCCAGGCTTCCTTCATTTTAATGATTGCATAATCTGATGGAATATTGCACAGCACTGAAAGATTAAATAAGTGCACCATAATATTCATTAAATTAATTAAACATACATTTAGAATATAGAATATCACACCACAATACAGACCCTTCATCCCATGATGTTGTGCCTATACTTTAACCTACTCCAAGTTCAAACTAACCCTTAGTTCCTACATAGTCCTCCATTTATCTCTCATCGATGCACCTATCTAAGAGTTCCTTAAATGTCCCTAATGTGTCTGCCTCTGCCACCTGCTCTGGCAGGGCATTTGTAAAAACATTACCTCTGACATACTGCAGACCAGCAAGTTTCCAATCATAACTGATACTGCTAAAATAAAAAAAATCTTTACATCATATTTCCTCTTGCATTGTCTGCCCAAGATTTTAAATCAATTCATCCTCACCCTATTAGTTTCCCTTTGCAGGCAATCCCCATGTTAGAAAAGAGGTCCTATCCTGAGAACTGTTGCCAATTAAAGCCGCCTGCGAGTCAGTGATGAACAAAAATCAGGCATGGGAGCAGATGATTTGGGGGGGAGGGAGCTGGGAAGTTGATTGGTGAAAGAGATACAGGGCTGGAGAATTATCAGAGGAAGATGATGGTCAGGCTGGTGACAGAGGGAAAAGGAGATTGGGAATAGTGAGGCAGGGGTGGTGCCATTACCGGAAGTTCAAGAAAGCGATGTTCGTGCCATCAGGTTGGAGGTTATCCAGATGGAATATAAGGTGTCATTCCTCCAACTTGAGTGTGGTCTCATCGTGACAGTACAGGAGGTCATGGATAGACATATCAGAAGGGCAGTGGGAAGTGGAATTAAAATACATTCGGCCCTCCTTATCTGCAAGTTCTGCATGCACGAATTCAACCAATCGCGAATCGAGAAAACCCGGAAATGCATTTGTTGTTCGAGCATGTATAGACTTTTTTTTCTTGTCATTATTCCCTAAACAATGCAGTTATAACAACTATTTACATAGCATTTATGTTGTATTAGGTATTATAAGTGATCTAGAGATGATTTAAAGTATACGGGAGGACGTACATAGGTTATCGTGGATCGAGATTGAAAAAAACGGAAGTTCTCTTACTAACTAAGTCGGAACAGGTACATCCGGTATTACTTAGCATCAGTTAGTCAAACATTTGTCTTAGTATATAGTATATATTTTACCTTTCTATGCACATAAAACACTTAAGAAACATATGTATTTCAATAATTAAACCACTGCGTTGCTTAGTAATAATTGTAGCTTTCATCAGGGCAGGGCCTTTCTCATTTTATACTTTAAAATAGTTCCGATCGTTGACTGACTGTAGCCTAACACTTTTCCAATGACCGATGGCATTTCACCTCTTTCCAATCGCTTTATTATTTCCACTTTATTTTCAATCATGATCGTGATTATTTTCCTGAGAAGAAATACTGTGGATTCAGAGCTCAGCCAGGTCCTAAAGCCCACCACACTGAGACAAGTTAAATAAGGGACTTGAGCATCTGCGTTTTTTGGTATCCGCGAGGGGTCCTGGAACCAATCCCTTGCAGATAAGGAGGGCCGACAGTAGGTGGATTTCCAGCATCTGCAGATTTTCTCATGTTTGTCATTGATAGCTTGTCTTGTTCACATTGTTACTATCAGGAAGGAGGTACAGAAGCCTGAAGGTACATATTTAATAATTCAGGGGCAGCTTCTTCCCTTCTGCCAGCTGATTTCTAAATGGTCATTGGACCCACTACTTCTTTATTTTTATTTTTTAACAACTATTTAATTCAGAATCAGAATTAGGTTTATTATCACTGGGATGAGACATGAAATTTGTTAACTTAGCAGCAGCAGTTCAATGCAATACATAATCTAGCAGAGACAAATAATAATAATAAATAAAATAAAATAAAACATAATAGTAAATAAAAAGCTAAATCAATTACATATATTGAATAGAGTTTTTTTTTGTGTGCAAAAACAGAAATAATATATTAAAATTAAAAAAGGCAAGGTAATGACCAAAGCTTCAATACCCATTTAGGAACGCAAACACGAGGAAATCTGCAGATGCTGGAAATTCAAGCAACACACAAAATGCTGGTGGAACACAGCAGGCCAGGCAGCATCTATAAGGAGAAGCACTGTCGACGTTTCGGGCCAAGACCCTTCGTCAGGACTAACTGAAAGAAAAGATAGTAAGAGATTTGAAAGTGGGAGGGGGAGGGGGAAGACCCGAAATGATAGGAGAAGGCAGGAGGGGGAGGGATAAAGCTAAGAGCTGGGAAGTTGATTGGCAAAAGGGATACAAGGCTGGAGAAGGGGAGTATCATAGGATGGAAGGCCCTGGAAGAAAAAAAGGGGGGAGGGGAGCACCAGAGGAAGATGGAGAACAGGCAAGGTGTTGTTGTAATAGGGAAAGATAGGATAAAAATTAAAAATTAGGGATGGGGTAAGAAGGGAAGGAGGGGCATTAACGGAAATTAGAGAAATCAATGTTCATGCCATCAGGTTGGAGGCTACCCAGACGGAATACAGGCTTTTCATTCCAGGACGAAGGAGATGTCTTCCTTTTTCAAACAAAGGGGCTTCCCTTCTTCCACCATCAACTCTGCTCTCAAACGCATCTCTTCCATTTCTTGCACAGCTGCTCTCATCCCATCCTCCCGCCACCCCTCTCGGGATAGGGTTCCTCTTATCCTCACCTACCACCCCACCAGCCTCCATGTCCAACATATAATTCTCTGTAACTTCCACCACCTCTAACGGGATCCCACTACCAAGCACTTCTTTCCCTTTGCTCCCACTTACTGTTTTCCACAGGGATCGCTCCCTACGCGACTCCCTTGTCCATTTGTTCCCCTCTCATCCCTTCCCACTGATCTTCCTCCTGGCACTTATCCTTGCAAGTGGAACAAGTGTTACACCTGCCCTCACACTTCCTCCCTCACCACCATTCAGGGTCCCAGACAGTCCTTCCAGGTGAGGTGACACTTCAGGTGTCTGGTTCTCCCGGTGTGGTCTTCTATATATTGGTGAGACCCAACACAGACTGGGAGACCGTTCCGCTGAACACCTACGCTCTGTCCGCCAGAGAAAGCAGGATCTCCCCAGTGGCCACACATTTTAATTCCACATCCCATTCCTATTCTGATATGTCTACCCACGGCCTCCTCTACTGTCGAGATGAAGCCACACTCAGGTTGGAGGAACAACACATTATATACTGGCTGGGTAGCCTCCAATCTGATGGCATGAACATTGATTACCTTCTTACCTCATCCCTAATTTTTAGTTTTTAATTTTTTTCTCTCTCTCTTTCTCTCTCACAATAATTCCTTGCCTGTTCTCCATCTTCCTCTGGTGCTCCCCTCCCCCTTTTTTTCTTCCAGGGCCTTCCATCCTATGATACTCCCCCTTCTCCAGCCTTGTATCCCTTTTGCCAATCAACTTCCCAGCTCTTAACTTCCTCCCTCCCCCTCCTGTCTTCTCCTATCTTTTCGGGTCTCCCCTCCCCCTCTCAAATCTCTTATTATCTCTTTTTTCTGTTAGTTCTGATGAAGGGTCTCGACCCAAAACGTCGACTGTACTTCTTCCTACAGATGCTGCCTGGCCTGCTGCGTTCCACCAGCATTTTGTGTGTGTTGAATGTCCATTTAGGAATCGGATGGCAAAGGGGAAGAAGCTGTTCCTGAATCACTGAGAATGTGCCTTCAGGCTTCTGTATCTTCTACCTAACGGTAACAGTAAGAAAAGGGCATGTCCTGGGTGCTGGAGATCTTTAATAATGAATGCTGCCTTTCTGAGACACAGCTCCCTGAAGATGTCCTGGGTACTTTGTAGGCTAGTTCCCAAAATGGAGCTGACTAGATTTACCACTTTCTGCAGCTTCTTTCCGTCCTGTTTTGTGTATGTATGTGTATACACTGTAATTTCACCTTTTTTAAAAATTATGTATTACATTGTACTCCTGCCTCAAAGTTAACAAATTTCATGATATATGCCAGTGATAGTAAAACCAATTCTCATTCTGATTCAAAAGTTTGGCAAACCAAATGTGTTAAATTTAGAAACAAAAATGTTGTAGCTGCCTGGTTTTTCTCCTGCTTTACTGTTATAGGTCCTCCACGAGTTTCAAATCCCAATTCTGGACATCCCATCGACATGAATGAACATTTGGGAGAGTGGCTGGATGAATTTGCCTGGTGTTGCAGGGCTGCAGGCACCTTCTGCTGGGTGGGAATGGGTCATTTCCTCATCCCAACCACAAGCCACAATCATTGTGCAGAACCAAGGTTACTAAGTAATCTCACTCGATCACTTGCAAAACAGATCATAACCTGGGAACTGCCTGTAAATGTATAACTGATTATTGTTAATAAATGCAATTACTGTATGGTTAAGAAATCTCTGGGATTTCAATGGGATGCTTGTCATGATTACCACAACATAGAATGTGTGAGCAGGCGAAGTATGGAATAGTACGTGGAGTACTAGCTGCCACACCAGAGGAAGTAGGGGATTACAATGGAGAGGGTGCAGAGGAAGATTCACAACACTGTTACCTGTGATGGAATGTCACAATTATGAGAAAATGAAAAAGCTGGGTTGCTTTTTTTTGAAGGACAGAGCACCTGATAGAAGTGCACAAAATTATCAGGGTCATAAATTCAACATAGTATTGTAAATCTTTTGTCATAGCCAAGAACAAGAGCAGCTAAGGAAAGGTGGATGTCTGGATGGGAAAAAGGATGATTTTTTTACTCAGAGGGTGGTTGAAGTTTGGAACACATGACTGGAGTGAGTGAGAGGCAGAACCTCGTACATTATTTAAAAAGTATCAAGAGTTATTAAGTATTTAGACAGGCACATGGATAGGAAAGTTTAAACAGATATGGCCCAAATACAGTCAAACGGGACTAGCTTAAACGGGCATCTTAGTCAGCATGGACCTGTTGGGCTAAAGGGCCTGCCCCTGTACATGCCTCTGCGTATTAATTATCAAGATTTAGAAGGCTGCAAAACAAGCGTGGGTAAATAGGTATAGTGTGGTTGGATACTTGATGGTCAGCACGGAGAGGTTTCTATGCTATCACCATCACAAATTATATCATTTTGAGAACCAGTTTTGTAAGAAAGAATACTTAACCTTGAACGAAGATGGAAAAGGTCCAGATACGATCTCCAGAAAGCCACCTCACAGGCGAAGTGGCAATTCTGGACCAAACTTGAATCACAGAAGCATGCTCAACAGCTGCTACAGGTCTTGAATGCTAAAACCTCTTACAAAGCAGCAAAGACTTCACTCCCAGTTGAGCCCAATGCATTGTATGCTCACTTTGACTTTTTAATCATGGACGAACACTCACAAACACCCACAGCTCCTGATAACCCCGTAATTTCAGTGTCTGCGATCGACATGAGGGTGTCCTTCAGGAGAGTGAACCCATTGAAGGCAAACCCAGGGAAGGCATCCAGCCCAAATGGATCCACTCCAGTTTACACAAGTCCACAGCAGATGCCATTTCATTAGCTCTTCACTCAACCCTGAAACATCTGGACACCAAGGGTGCATACATCAGAGCATACAATGCTCTTTATTGACTACAACTTGGCATTCGATACCATCATTCTCCCAAAACTAAACAATAAGCTTCAAGACTTTGACCTCAATACCTCCTTGTGCAATTGGATCCTCTATCTTGCAGACCCCAAGTAAGTTCAGATTGGCAACAACATCTCTTTCACAATCTCCATCAGCACAGATGCAACACAAGGCTGTGTGCCCTTGCTTTACTTATGACTGTGAGGCTAAGCACAGCTATATTTAGGTTTGTTGAAGATACCACTGCCATAGGCTGAATCAAAGGGGGAGAGATTGAGTGGAACAATTTCCCACTCAGTGTCAGCAAAACCAAAGAACTAGTTATTGAACACAGGAAGAGGAAACCAGAGTCCCATAAGCCAGTCCTCATTAAGGGATCAGAGATGGAAAGGCTCAACAATTTTGTTGCTGTCATTTCAGAGGACCTGCCCTGGGCTCAGCACATAGTGCAATATAAAGCAGCGCCTCTACTTTCTTAGGAATTTGCAAAGATTCGGCATGACTTCTAAAAGACAAACTTCTGTTGATGGATGGTGGGGAGTATACAGACTGGGTGCATCACAGCCTGGTACAGAAACACCTGTTCCCTTGAATGGAAAATTTCACAAAAAGTAGTGGACACAACCCATTGACCCATCACACCACTGAGCACATCTACATTATCACAGAAAGAAGCATCCATCATCAAGGACCCCCACCACCCAGGTCATGCTCCCTTCTCTCTGCTGCCATAAGGAAAAAGGTACGGGAGCCTCAGGACTCACACCACAGGGTACAGGAAGTTATTAACTCAACCATCAGGCTCTTGAACCAGTGGTGATAATTTCACTCAACATCACATTCCCACAACCTATGAATTCACTTTCAAGGACTCTTCATCTCATGTTCTTGATATTTATTGCTCATTTATTATAATAATTATTTTGTCTTTTGTGTTTGCACAGTTTGTTTTCTTTTGAACATTGGTTGGTTGTCTGTCTCATGGAATGCAGTCTTTCATTAATTCCATTATGTTTCCAAAATTTACTGAACATGCCTGCATAAAGATGAATCTTGGGGTTGTATATGCTGATACAGATGTACATTGACCTTCATGCAAATAAACATCAGTGGCTAAAGATCAATCACACACAGTCAGAAATATTGTGGAAAATTAATTACATGGGGGTGTCTCTTTATACTCATTTTTTAAAATATGGCTACTGTTTAACCAATGCAACTGACATGAGACTGTTATATCACACACTTCCAAGGTCGGTTGGGCAAGTGGTGTTAATTACATGCGGAACAGAAATGTTCTGCAGGAACCTTGTGAAGAAGAGGAACCCAGTGCAGTGATGCATGTACAATTGAATCGTGCTTTATGTACAATGGTCTGGGATCTAATGGGATTCAAACTCTTTACCTCCCGTGGGTACTTCATTACGGACTGAAAAAATCCAGTACTCTTTCTCCTTATGTAAATAGCAATCTGGTTTTAGTCTTGAGCTGCAAGTCACCCTCCTTTCACATTGTAACTGAATACATCATTCCTTACTGGCAGAGAACACATTATAAAGCAGCAGTCCATCATGCACAAGTCAAGAGAGGAGCCAAATGCTAGTAGTCTGAAAACTGGGTCATGAAGGCAAATTAGTAACACCTAGGTATATAAATACAAATCTAGTGGGGTTCTTCACAATATTTTAGGGGTGGATTTCAGCCTAACAATTGATCAGATATGGGTCATATCAAGGTTCCTGGCCAACCCAAGCTAGAATAGCTGTAAGCCCCAGAGAAGTGTCTCTGCTCACCAACTCTCTGCCAAGAAGGAAATGTTCCCTGCCTCAAATTCTAATGGGAGTCAGCCTCCTGCTGCCCTGGTAACACAGAAGCTGAGCCACACGACTGTAGTCGCAGTACTATTTTCATTCCACATTGCTATTAACAATGATTTCCGATTGCCAAGTGGCAATGCTAAGACCCTAAAATCCAAGCGCTTCCTTCCTTTCACACTGAACCATTGGTCTCCAACACCATGCGAGCACACATTCCAAGCAAAATAATGCCCTAAATGGGATTGTTCAAAAGAATATCAGCTAAATAAAAAACAGAGCTACTGCACACTGGAATTAATTAAAGGCATAGCTGCTTTTCAGAGAAGTAGATACAAGTTTTTTATTCAGAACAAAAGTTGTGTGACAAAGATAGCACACAACCAGATGAAGTCATAGATATACAGAACTTGTACTGAAAGAACTGGATGGATGAAATGAGTGATCTTGTTCCAGGAATGACAGTAGCTTAATGAAAAATGAACTGTTGGTTTATGAAGTACAGTCACTGTTTTGGGCCGAGAAGGATCTCGGCCTGAAACGTTGACTGTACTTCTTTCTATAGATGCTGCCTGGCCTGCTGCATTCCACCAGCATTTTGTGTGTGTTATTTGAATTTCCAGCATCTGCAGATTTCCTTGTGTTTGTGTTGGTTTATGAGATTGTTAAAGAGACATAGAAAAATACAGCCGAGAACCAGGCCCTTTGGCCCACAAATTCGGTGCTGACCATCAAGCATATGAGTTATGCTAAATCTGCATTAATTTCATTTACTCTCTCCACAGTCCCATCACCTCTCCATTCCAGATTTGACCACTCATCCACACACAGGGCCAATTTTCAGCACCCAGTTAACCTACCAACCTGTGGGATGTGAGAGGAAAGTGAAGAATGCAAAGAAAACCCACATGGTTACAAGATAATGCAGATTGTGCCGAAGAGTCCGGATGAAACCCGGGCCACTGAAGCTGAGGTATCAGCTGCATCACTGTGCCATTTAGGTAAACAAACTCTTGCTGGGATGCAACTACCTGGGATGCAACGGCACAGTGCCCTTTACCTGCTCATGAGACTTTAGTAACATGCTGCTTTTGTCACTTCAGCTTTTTAATGCATTGTCTCTGAATGAAGCACTTAACCCTGTTTTTGTTTTCAGTAGGTGTGTTACAAGACAGCAGGGAATTTAAAATTGCAAGTTTCAGCTATAATCCCTATATCTGACTCTAACTGAGAGTTGTCATTCTATAAAACTGACTGTTCCAGGATCAAAAACATTGTGATGAAGGTTCTCAGCCCAAAACGTTGACTGTTTATTCCCCTTCGTAGATGCTGCCTGACCAGCTGAGATCCTCTAGAATGTTGTGCTTTCTCCCAGGATCATCTCGGAGAGCAATAATCTCCGAAGTGAACTAAAATCTCCTTAAGTACTTCATAAAAGTGGCTCATGAAGCTCCCATATCAGGGTAAAGACCACCAATCAGCTACTTAAGAAGCTTCCTCATCCAGTCTATTTCCTACAACTCTCCAACTTTTCACCGGCTCTCTCACATCCCTTCTCAATTTCATCTCATCCATTAGCTTCATACCGTGCTCTGTTGATTCCATTCCCATTATACTGAATGCACACCATCCCTTACAAGATTCAGTTTCTTGGCAAGAATTTAAGACATCACTGAAATAGTTGAGCTACATATTAATTGGCCATGGCTGTGGAAAAGCCAAGGCTGAGAATTTACATAAAAACAATAAAATAGGAGCAAGAGTAGGTCAACACACACATATTGTTGGAGGATCTCAGCAGGTCAGGCAGCAGCTGTGGAAATTAATAAACAGTCAATGTTTCAGGCAGAGACACTTCATCCGGACTGCAAAAATAAGTCACTGGGCCCCTCAAGCCATGCTCCATCATTCAATACAATCATGGGTGATCTGGGGTGGCCTTCAATCCCCCTTCAGTGTCAGCTCCTCATACCCTCCATTCTTTAATCTTTCAAATATAAATGTATCTCCATCATAAATTTCTGTACTCCAGGCACCCATGTGGGCATAGAATCCCAAAGACTCATTAACGTCTGAGAGGAGAAATTTCTATACATCTCAACTTTCAATAACTGGCCCTTTATTTGTACCCAAGTTCGATGTTCATGAAATTCCCACTAGTGAAACTATCTCCTCTGTATCAAGCCCCCTTAGAATATGATATGTGAGAGTAAGGTCACCTCTCGTTTACTAAACTCTAAAGAATAGAGATCCAAATTGTTCAGCCTCTGAAGACAAAGCTGTCATCCTAGGAATTAGCCTGCTATCTCCTTTCAACTGCCTCCAATGTATCGTATCTTTTTTTTGAGGTGAGGAGGCCAAAGCTGTGCAGTATTCCAGCTGCAGCCTCACTAAAACCCTGCACAACTGGGAAAAAACCTCCCTATTCAACTCCTACCCCCTCGCAATAAATACCACAATGCTATTTGCTTGTCAGACTTGCCTGCCAACTTTTTAACTTCTCTTACTGACCTTACACTTTAATTATAGAAGGCATTGATGAGACAATGTTGCTCATGCTATATACTACATTGGGCTTTTTTCTCAAGGAAGGATTTACTATGTTGGAAGTAGTTAAAAGAAATTTTATTAAACTAATAATGGAATGGACATGTTATCTTGTGAGGAAAGATTATGCTTATATCTGGTAAAATTTAGAAGGGACAGGTGAGAATGTAAACATTAAGATCTTGAGGCATCATAATCTTAAAAAAATAGATCTTAAGAGAATCATTTCATTTATAGGTAAATCTAAACCTTGTGATCATGGTTAACAAATAAGGAGTCAGCATTTAGGACATGAAGTGAACTTTATTCTCTCAAGTGAAGGGTGTCTTTAGAACTCTTCCTCAAAGGGAGGTGAAAACAGGAGCACTGGAAGATTTTGAAATAGTGGTTGATGGATTCTTAATGTACAATTAAGCCAAAGGTTACTGCAAGCAGACATAAGTGCAGAGCTGAGTTGGTCAACCATGACCTTATTAAAGATCAGGGTAAGCTGAGGGGCCAAGGGCCCATCTCTTTTTCTTAATGAGTTGTCTGTACATTTGGCAGAGAACACAAATTGAAGGAACAAAGATATAACTTAAGGCATTAAGAACATAATTTATTTTTTATATATACTTCTCATTATAATTTGTTTTTTTCCTATTATTACAAATTGCAATACACTGCTGCTGTATACCAACAAATTTCACAACACATGCCAGTGATATTAAATCTGATTCTGAGGATTTTACTTTGAGGCTCTTAAACTCAATCCACTGACTAACGGAGGCCAACACACCACACGCCTTCAAAACTACCCCATCAACTTGTGTGGCAAGCTGGTCAGGAAGTAGACATTAATTGCTCACAGTAGCACATGGCAGCTTCACAAGCATCAGGGCATGCTCAGAGTTGCAATGGCTCAGAGTTCTAATTAATAATTTAGATATTGGAATATTTTTATTTTCAGATAAACAGCTGACTCTAGATTCACAGAAACCATCAATGCCTTAGAGATGAGCAACAACATATAAAACATCATTAAACTTGCATGATAGGTTGGTAATTGATCAATTACATCTTAATTCCTATGCTCCATCCATAATCCCACAGCATTTACCTCAATGCATTACTAAAGACAAAAGCAGTAGACTGATTTTTAAACTACTTAAACATTACAGTCAGAATAATTATGAACAACACAAGTAATGTGGATTTGAATTCCTTCCTATATCATGTTCAGCAGGAGGGAATGACAGAAAAACAACTTACCCTAGTCAAAGATTATAAAGAAAAAACTCCATCCTGAACAGTATGGCTCACATCACTCAGAACAAATGCAAGATTAAGAAGATAACAGTGTGCACAAGCTAATGTGGAAGATGGGTGCAATTACTGTCAGAAACAATTGTTATGGTTCAGACATTCAGAACACAAAACCCTTCTTTAAAAGCCATATCATGACCCCTGTGTCCACACAAGGACTAGCTGTGCTCTGCTCTGAAGCTCTAATCTCAGCTGCATGATCTGGTGCATCACTTAACTCTGTAATAATTAGCATCGCAAAATTTAAGTGCCATTTCCTCAACATCTTCAGCCCAATTATCGCTGACAATGTCACACAGCTGATCAGACATGATTGGGCTAGAAGTTATTACAGCATTACCTGAATAAAAAACTAAGGCTCAATAAGGCAGGTAGTTATTGGATGCTGGATGCTTCAAACTCGATGCACTTTGCCCTATTGATGTCTAGCAATTTCAGTGCTGTCACACACAGCAAAGTCAGGCTCCCTCAGGTCTATATATTCGGTGAAAAAAAGAGTCTTGATTGCAGCAATTGACCCAGAATTCAGAGCCTTTCAAATCAAACAGATTCCAAATTTCTACATTGGCATGATTGAAAATGTGTTTCCCCAATTCCTTTCCTGAGATGTAACATTTTCTACACTGATTTTATCCAGCCTGTTGATAAGAAAAAAATGGCCTGGCTACAACCAGGAGAAAATTACTTTAATTACAATTGAAAATCAAGAGGTCTCTCTGCAGAGAAATTTCTCTTTGCATGGTTCATCTGTGGTTTTAAGTTCCTCTTTGCTCTCTCTTACACCACTTCCAAAAGGGTTCTGCAGAGTGGCACAGTCAGAAGAGTCTCAGAAGAGACCTGACTGGGTTCAATACCCTCAGGGCTATCTGTGAGGAATTTGCGCCCTGTGACACCCTGGATTTCCTCTTAGTACAAAGACACCGGTTGTTAGAGTAAACAGCCATTGTATTTAGATTAAACAGGCTCTTGTAGGTTAAACAACCATTGCTCCAAGTGTGCTAGCAGATGATAGAATCTGGGAGAAATATGGAGACAATAAAATAAGGGATTCATGTAAGATTAATTTAAGGGCTAGGTGGGTTGAACTGACTGGTTTGAGCAGTGTACAAGTTTATGACTCAATAACTTCCATCACTATTTTTAATGCAGTACCAGAAGGTATGACCACCAGCAGCCTTGAGTCAATGATTTGCACTGCCAAATTCTCTTGATACCTTAGGACTTCACTGCTCTTTACTAAGAGTAAACAATTGGATATGATAGGTCAAAGGGGCCAAAATTACAGTGAGAAACACCAGGACATCTATACTTCCCTGTAATGAATGAGATGCCAATAAGCGCAGGAACATGAAACTTTCAAAGGTTGGTTACTGGGCCAAACAGTCCCAAACCAAAAACTGCCGATCAGCAGGAGGTACGTTGTCTGCTGAAGGCTAGATGTGTGGCATTTAAGTCTGACGACCCAGGCCTGTACAAGAAAACCAGGCATAACTTGAGAAGGACTACTTCAAAAGCAAAGAGACACTTCTGAACGAGGCTGGAAGTGGCATTGGATACACGGCAACTCTGGCAGGGTTTGCAGAACATTACATCGTACAAAGCAAAACCCAATAGCATGAATGGAAGCGATGCTTCACTGCCAGATGAACTCAATGCCTTCTATGTCCGCTTTGAAGGGGAGAATATAACTTCAGCTGTGAAGATCCCTACTGCGCCCGGCAAACCTGCGGTCTCTCTTGGAGTCCGATGTTAGGCTGTCTTTAAGGAGAGTGAATCCTCGCAAGGCAGAAAGTCCCAATGGAGTACTGGTTAGGCTCTGAAAACCTGTATCAACCAACTGGCGGGAGTATATAAGGACATTATCAACCTCTCATTGCTATGGTCATAAGTTCCCACTTGCTTCAAAAAGGCAACAATTATACCAGTGCCTAAGAATAATAATGTGAGCTGCCCTAATGATTATCGCCCGGTAGCACTCACATCAACAGTGATGAGATGCTTTGAGAGGTTGTTTATGACTACAGGAACTCTTGCCTCAGCAAGGACTTAGACCCACTGCAATTTCCCTGTCGCTGTCAGACACAATCTCAATGACTCTTCACATAGCCTTAAATTGCCTGGACACCTATGTCAGGATGCTGTTTGTTTACTATAGCTCAGCATTTATCACCATCATTCTCAGAATCCTGATTGATAAGCTATAGAATCTTGGCCTCTGTATCTCCCTCTACAGTTGTATCCTTGATTTCCTAACAGGGAGACCACAATCTGTGCAGATTGATGATAATATTTTCTCCTTGCTGACGAACAACACTGGCGCACCTCAGGGGTGTGTGCTTAGCCCACTGCTCTACTCCGTCTATACCCATGACTGTGTGGCTAGGTATAGCTCAAATACCATCTACAAATTTGTTGATGATACAACCATTGTTGGTAGAATCTCAGAGGGGGGTGAGGGGACACACTGGAGCAAAATATACCAGCTAGTTGAGTGGTGTCGCAGCAACAACCTTGCACTCAATGTCAGTAAGGTGAAATAGCTAATTGTGGACTTCAGGAAGGATAAGACGAAGAAACACAAACCAATCCTAACAGAGGGATCAGAGGTGGAAAGAGTGAACAATTTCAAGTTCCTGGGTGCCAAGATCTCTGAGGATCCAACTTGGGCCCAACATATCGATTGAGCTATAAAGCAGGTAAGACAGTGCTATATTTTATTTGGAGTTTGAAGAGACTTGGTTTGTCTACTAAAACATTCAAAAACTTCCATAGATGTACCATGGAGAGCATTCTGACAGGCTACATCATTGTCTGGTATGGGGTGGGACGACTGCACAGCACCGAAAGAAGTTACAGAAAGTTGTAACATTAGTCAGCTCCTTTTTGGGTGCTAGCTTCTGTAGTACCCAAGACATCTTCAAGAAACAGTGCCTCAGAAAGGTGGCATCCATTATTAAATACCCCCATCATCCAGAGCATGCCCTCTTCTCACTGTTACCATCAGAAAGGAGATACAGAAGCGATTCAGCAACAGTTTCTTCCCCTCTGCCAAACGATTCCTAAATGGACAATAAACCCATGGACACTACCTCACAAGTTTTTTTAATATACAGTGTATTATTTCTGTTTTTATACTGTTTTAATCCATTCAATATCTAGATCTATACATCTATCTATACACACACACCCTCCCACTGCAATTTATTTATTTTTCTTTCTATGTTATCATGTATTGCATTAAATTGGTGCACTGAGTTAACAAATTTCACAACACATGCTGGTGTTAATAACACTGATTCTGATTTCTTAACAGTGTGAGGCTAACTAAGACATCCCAAGCAACCCATTATTTTTTCACTGCGACTTCCCAGTCTCCCTCTTCTCAGTACTATGCATTCTGTGAGAATTTGCATTAATATGGCTCAGTGATGATCACAGATCAAACAGGAATACAGAGCTCTACATCTACATCACCTCTGCCACACTCCAAAAGGGCATTTACATTTTGGATACAGGGAAATAGAGCACATTACAAATATTTTCTACTCCTCTGGTGAAATAATCTGACACTTCCATTAATCATGGATGAAATGCAATTTGAAAGGTTGGAGAAGGAGTCACAGAGCACCTGCCTCCATGACATTCTGATGACGGTAACTGCTTCACAGCCTGTGTTAAAAATCAACGTCTCAGCATCCAAACCAACAGATTCATTTAATTCCGATTCATGCTCGTATTTGCAGCTACCAGAATACAGTCTCCCTGACAACAGCAATCAAATTGCTGCAAGCAACAGCAGGAGGATTCCATCATGTCAGCTGGCTGAGGGGTCAGTGCCCGAGAGAAGTACCCTACGGCACATTGTGTGATCCATCTTGTTCCAAATTTACTGGAAAGCAAGAAAAATGGGTGCAATTTGTTTGAATTTTCACAAGGCACATCAAGCAAAGTGCAACAAAATGGAGGAAAACAGAAACTCAAGTCATTGCACATTTTCCTCTTGATTAATTTCTTTCTTAAAGGGAAAAAGCATGCATGGCCTGGTTCTGCAGTCCAAAGTCTGGTGATTTGAGGAGATTTAGTTTGTCGCAGAAGTCTGTAGCAAACTTCTAAAGATATTCTGTCATTCTAACAGGTTGCATTACCGCGACACACACAAAATGCTGGAAGAACTCAGCAGGTCAGGCAGCATCAATGGAAAAGAGTAAACAGTTGACATCTCGGCTTGAATCTTCGACTGTTTACTCATTTCCATAGACGTTGCCTGCCCTGCTGAGTTCCTTCAGCATTTTGTGCATGTTGCTTTGGATTTCCATCATCTGCATATTTTCTAGAGTTTGTGGTTGAATCACCATCTGGTATGGAGGAACGATTGCACAAGTTTGGAAAAAGCTGCAGAAGGCTGTATCAGCCTTTGCCTCCCCAGCATCCAGGACATCTTCAAATGACATCTATTATTAAGGGCTCCCCATCAGCCAGGACATTCCTTTTCTCATTACTACCATTAGAGAGGAGATACAGGAACCTGTACAAAGCACAATCAAAGTTTTAAGAACAGCCTCTTCACCTCTGTCATCAGATTTCTGAATGGACAAATAAACACTACCTCACCCTTTTTTTTGGTTTTCTTTTTGCACCATTAATTTAAATACATATTTAAATAAGTGATGAAAAATGAAAAAATATATACTAAATAGAGTATGTGTATTACATATATTGTAATTTATAGTATACTTTATATATTATATTGTACTGCTGCCACAAAACAATTTCACGACATATGTTATTGATAATAAACCTGATTTTGATTAATTTGTTCAGAAAACCCCCGAGGAGCTATCCTGCCAATGTTTCGAATGGACACTTCCAACCAGGACCCGAATAAAGATGCAGAAGAAAATAGGACACACACAGTCAATTAGGTCATAGTGGTGTTTGCCACGGATCTGACACGGCATCAAGAGCACAGAATGTGTTTTGCAATATACAAACAGAAGGCGAAAGATTGCTGAAAATCTGCAATTAAAAGGTAAAATATTAGGAACAATGTGAAGGGCAAACTGAGAAACACAAGGTTCAATATCACAGGATGATAACCTTTCATAAATGATAGCACATTTCTGAAGCTGCCTGAAGTGTTTTAAAATGTCCTGTTCAACACAATGGCAAGCTCAGCATTCACAACTTATGCTTCTTAGTTACCACAACGTTATTTTGAAAGGTGGTGGGGGCAGGGGGGGGATGTTATCTTTGAATTCCCAACACAATATTTCTCTTTCCTCCAGTATTATTAAAATTAATTATGCAGCCATCATTGCCCCTTGCTGTTCATGGATCTCCTATTTAGATCCCACATCTCCTATAGCACAATAGCAGCACTTAATATTGGCTTGTATCACAAGCTCAAACCTTATAGAGTCTAAGCTTGTGAAAAATGAGCTAAAAACAGTATTTTGCTTGCGGTCTGCAACACGACAACTATTGTGAATATATAATAAACTCACATCACTGACAATATGAATGGTGCAAGTTCAGTTCCATTACGACTTTAACAGATCGCCATTTGAAACATAGGGATCAACACAATTACATGGATATTCTAACCTATAACAAACACTACCATTGAGCAGGAGGTACAGGGCTTCAACCATCGGGCAGGAGGTGTAAGAGTCTTAGGTCCCACACCACCAAGTTCAGAAACAGTTTTAAGTCATTACCCAACAACCAACGTCAATAACTTCACTTATCTCAGAAATAATCTGATTCCACAACACAGACTCACTTTCAAGGGCTCGAGAGCTCATGGTTTCAGTATTATTTATTGATTTTATTTACTGAGAACATGAGTTGTAGTGTCATTAAAAAGTCTATAGGTTGTAGAATCAGTTCAGAGTTGAAGAGAGTGAAGTTTTATACATTTTTTTGCACAATTTGTCTTCTTTTGCATATTGCTTGTTTGTCAGTCTTTCCTTAAGTCGTTTCCATAGCACTTGACTGTTTTTTTGAGGCCAAGTTGCCAGCTCGACACTCCACCTGGCACAGATGGAAAGTGTGCAAGGAGCTGGCCGGATTCGGCCACAGCACCATTTGTCTTGAAGTCCGGTGCTGATGCCACTACACGACCGGCCAGCTTTTACTGTAAACACCTGTAAGTAAATGAATCTCAAGGAAGTACATGGTGACATGGATGTACTTTGATAACAAATTGACTTTGACAGTGTGAAGGCAGATGTGATGTACTCAGGCTTCTTTGAGCGAGCTCTGTAATTAGCAGCATTACAGAATAGAATAGCTCTGTAGTAGCAGAGTCTGATGTATTAATGGTGAGTGAACCTTTTGTTGCCAGGCCACTTAATTTAAAGGGAACAGACAGAACAGCCTCCCAGAAGCCACAAACAATACACTATTCTCTACCCTCTATCTCAGAGACTTTGGATGATTGCAAGGAGAATCACCCATCAACTCTGGACAAGCTGACAATGACTATCTATTACTTCAATGGAACTTCAACTCCAGGCTGCCTCGTCCTCTGTGGGGTTTGAGCAGTCCAAACCTGCTAGGGGAGCACATTGTTGTTTCTACAACTTGTCAGAATCCGAGAGGGAAAAGCTTCATCACCCTCTTCTCTCAGTGAAAGGGGAGAAAGACAACATCAGAAATTTAATTCCTGAAGATTCTGTACAAGGCCACCGCCAATTCAGTACATCTACTCCGGGATTGCTGATCAACTGGATCAAAGATGTGGCAGGAAGATCTCTGTTAGCAATGTATTATGCAGGGACACCAGTGTCTGTGTATAGGATGGGGGCAGGGAGGGGTGGACACTTACTCAGTCAGCTTGGACCAGGAGAAGGTTTTTCACATGTGAGGGGGATGCTCTCTGGAGTGGGCTTTGGGTAGGAAATCCACAAATGTGCATAAATGCTCCACACAAACATCCGCAGCGTAGTACTAATCAAAGGGTATACAATAAAAAGCTCTTTCCTTTGTCTGTTTTTTTCTGCAGTGTCAAGTCCATCAAGAAGCACATGGCATAAGAGAGGACATGACCTTGGGCAGTGAGAGCACTCAGGTGAAAGCCTCCAAGTTCACAGTCCTACTCAGATCAACTGTCAACCCACACACCAAGATCATCCATGATCTCTACGGCCAGGGTGAATCGCAGCAACAGTGAATCCATACCTTTGACAACTGGCCTGGCTGATTCTTTTGTCCTTTTGACCATCAAGTCCCATGATGCAAAGGGACTGGGAAAAGGCTCAGATGTGGCATCAGAGAGGATTCAGAGGAACTTCACAAAAATGATCTTAAGAAGCACATGGACGAGTGGGAAATATGGGCCAAATGCAGGAAATTGAGACTAGCTAGGCAGACTATATGGTTGGTTTGGGCTTGGTGACTAATTTGGTCTTTTGCTGCTGAGGATTTTAGTGATATGGAATGGATTCTGATATAGGCTGCACCAAAAGATGTATTTACGATTCTGCTGCATGGAAATAATAGTCACATACATTAAGGATCATCAACCACCCAGAGGCATTGGCCTAGGAAATGTAAGTTAGAAGTGGAGAGATCCCCCTCCTTTCCAGTCCTGAGAAGGGTCTTGACCTGAAACATCAACTGCTTATTCATTTCCATAGATGCTGCCTATCCTGCTGAGTTCCTCTAGTATTTCGTGAAAAACCCTTCCTTTCCAGTCCTGAAGAAGGGTCTTAGTCCAAAGCATTGACTGTTAATTCATTTCCGTGAATGCTGCCTGACCTGCCGAATTCCTCCAGCACTTAGTGAAAAACTCCTTCCTTTCCAGTCCCGAAGAAACGCTTCGACCCTAAACTTTGAAGCTTATTTATTTTCATATAATGCTGCCTTTTATCTTGAGTTCCTCCAGCATTGTGTATTGCTCAAAGAAAAGTACTCTGTGGAGAAGAAAACGGGACAACAATGAGATGTTTACCAAATAAGTCAATAGCAGACAAGCTGCCATTGAAGATCACTGTAAAAAAAAACGACAGTTTTCTAAACAATATGCCCAAGTACCAACAAGGAGACAAGTCATATTAGATTTAGTGAAGAGTCAGGTTCAGTTAATGGTCTAATTATCATTGAGGATTGAAGTCAAGGTTGTGCTTTTGAAAGGCTGAAAATCAGAAATTTGGGAAAGGACGATTGTGCTAAATGAGCAAGAACAGATTGGATCCTGGTGTTAATGGGTAAAATGAGGGTCTGGTGTTTGAAGAATTATGCTAAGAACAAGGTAGCAACATCTTGCTGCCTCAGTAAGCAACCAACATAAGCAAAGACCCTACCTACCCCAGACATCCTCTCTTCTCCCCTCTTCCACTGACAGAAGATACAAAAGCCTGAAAACATGTACCAGCATGCTCAAGCAGAGCTTCTACTCCGCTGTTATAAAGATTACTGAATAGTTCCCTAGGAGGATAAGATGGACTCGACCTCAAAATCTACCTCATTATGATTTTGCGCTTTATTGTTTACCTGCACTGCGCTTTGTATCTGTTACTTTATTCTACATTGTTATTGTTTTACCTTGTTCTACCTCAAAGCATTGTGTAATGATTCAATGTGTATAAAGTGTGAAAGACAAGCTCTTAACTGTACCTCAGTACATGTGAAAACATTGCAATTCCTTCAAGTCAAAAATTTTACATGCATTAAAATAAAAAAGCTGAAACCAGCAAAGATTCTGGCAATTGGGACAAATGTCAAAAAACGAAGAGCTGAAAAGTTTAAGAGCCCAGACGCATAGGTCACAGAAGTACCAACAATCATCACAGAGGCTAATGGAAAGTAGGCTTTTTCGTCTAGAGCAAAAGATGATTGGGTAAAGTTATGCTGGACGAGACCAAGTCCTCAGAAGATCACACCTGGATAATCTGAGATGGAGGAAGTTTACCTTGGGTTTGGCATGTGCGAGACAGATTTACTGATGCTTCTGGCACTTTGGGTTAATTATGAACAGCAATTACAGAAATTGACAACAGGTGATGGAATTTAGAACAAATAGAGGTGCATATATTTTCAAGATGTGGTTACCAACAGAGAGAACTATGGCATAAAAAGAACTGGCTGTGTAACCTAGAATTAGATTAAAATCAAGGTCAGGTCTTTCAGGTCTGAAATTAAGAAATACAGTGGATTCCAGTTAAATGGGCCATCAGCTAATAGGGACAGCCGCTTATTTGGGACAACTCTTAAAGAACAAAAACTAATTGAGAATACAGCTGGGATTCCCTTTGTTTATTTGAGACACTATGCTGCTTAATTGGGACAGGAGATTGTTGCTGAACAGTTTCTAACTAGCATCAGTCGCATGTGCTTGAATGGCCATTACACACCACACCATTTTTAAATAACATCAGTTGTGTGTGTTTGTGCTCAAAAAGCGGTTAATGAGAAAAAAGCACTAAGACAATTCAGAACTGTTTTGCTCACTGCAGTTTCAAGCGTTTAGATTTGGAAATGACAGAAACGACCAGGAGTGAAAATGAAATAATTTCACTACTTCAACAAGTTAGGAACAACAAAGAATTTGATGTTATCAACAATCATCTTGAAGTCTACCATTGATCTCCACCAGACACTCAACTCTCACCTGTGGTTCCAAGTAGCTGTTTGCACGTGACAGTGGCCACACCTTGGTACATTGCTTCAATAGGTGAACTAAACCAGGTCTGCCAGGTCTCATACCCGATGAGCTAGGGACACGTCTGACCTGACATGCGAGGTCTGCTCCGGTGGTCTGGGTGGATAAGATCTACTGTGAGATCTGATGGCCAGGAAGGCGGTTCTACAATGCTTCCCTGGAGAGTAATGGGCATGACGAGGCACTATTTAACTATTTCCATGAAATTTTGGCTAATCGGAACAGCCGCTTAATCGGACCGAAATGCACTGATCGCAATATATCCAATTAACCAGAATCCATTGTAGTTCTCCACAAATTCACTTTAATAACCTATAAAATGATAATTTTGTCTGTTTTCATATACACACAGTGGTAATTTTGTTAGGTACACCTGCTCGTTAATGCAAATATCTAACCCACCAATCATGTCGCAGCATCTCAATGCCTAGCATCACACAGACATGGTCAAGAGGTACAGTTACTGTTCAGAATGGGGAAGAAATGTGATCCAGGTGACTTTAACCATGGAATGATTGTTGGTGCTAAACAGAAACAGCCAAACTCCTAGGATTTTCACACACAAAAGTGCCTTGAGTTTGCAGAGAATGGGAGAAAAAACACTGAAGTAAAATATCTAGTGTGCGATAGTTCTGTGAGCGAGAGGAAGAGAATGGCTAGGGTGGTTCAACTAGCAGGAAAGCAACAGTGACTCATAACTGCACATCACAACAGTGGTGTGCAGAGGACTATCTCCGGAAGCACTATACATCGAACCTTGATGGGCTGTAACAACAGAAGACCACAAGCATACACTTAGTGACTACCTTACTAGGTACAGGAGACACATAATAAAGTGGCCACTAAGTGTATATTCATTAGCCAAAACAGTCATGGGAAACAAAAATGTTAGAGTGATGTTAGTAAGATCACCATGGTCTAGTTATGCGGTGGAACAGCCTTGAGGAGCTGAATGGTCTGCCTCTGCTCCCAATGATGTAAATACAAACGGCCCTCCTTATCCACACGCACAGATTCAATCAACCGCGGATCGGGAAAACCAAGTTCTCTCTCAAGCACTTGCTGTTTGAGCATGTACAGACTTTTTCTTCTTGTCAATATTCCCTAAGCAATACAGTATAACAACTATTTACATAGCATTTACATTGCATTAAGTATTATAAGTAACCTAGATATGATTTAAAGTATATGGGAGGATGTGCATAGGTTACCACGGATCGGGAATCGAAAAAAAAAACGGAAGTTCTCTAAGCCGGAACAGGTACATCCGGTATTATTTAGCATCAGTTAGTCAAACGTTTGTCTTAGTATATAGTATATATTTTACCTTTCTATTCATATAAAACATTTAAGAAACATATGTATTTCAATAATTAAACCACTGCGTTGCTTAGTAATAATTGTAGCTTTCATCGGGGCAGGGCCTTCACATGCTCCATCATTCTCACTTTATCCTTTAAAATTGTTCCAATCATTGACCGAATGTAGCCGAACGCTTTTCCAATGATTGATGGCATTTCACCTCTTTCTGATCACTTTATTATTTCCACTTTATTTTCAAATGTGATTGTTTTCCGTCAATGGAACAGAAACACTGTGGGCAGTGGATCCCGAGCTCCACTGGGTCCTAAAGTCCACCGCACTGAGACAGGTTAAATAAGGTCCGGAGCTTTGCCGGATCCTAAAGTCCACCGACTTGAGCATCCACATTTTTTGGTATCCGCAGCGGGTCCCGGAACCAATCTCCCACGGATAAGGAGAGCCGACTGTACTTCTCTGGAATGGATCCTCTGTCCACTCACATTCAAAGTGGAGATGATAAAGCAGGTGGGACATTGGACTTAGCACCTGGAAGTATTTAAACTTATCCATCACCCAGACCAATACTATGAATGGGCATCTAGAAATGCTGGAACCATATTGCAAGAGCCAAAATATAAAGAACAAAACTCTTTAATATGGAGAGTTTGATGGAGACAATTTCTTCTTCATGCTGAGCTTACATTACGTTGAAGACCATAAGACAAAGGAGCAGAAGTTGGCCATTCGGCCCATCGAGTCTGCTCTGCCATTTCATCATGCTGATCCAATCTCCCCTTTAGTCCCATTCCCCTGCCTTCTCACCATAACCTTTGATGCCCTGACTATTCAGATACCTATCAATCTCTGCCTTAAATACACCCAATGACCTGGCCTCCACTGCCGCCTGTGGCAACAAATTCCATAGATTCACCACCCTCTGACTAAAAAAATGTTTTGCATCGCTGTTCTGAATGGGTGCCCTGCAATCCTCAAGTCATGTCCTCTCGTACTAGACTCCCCCACCATGGGAAACAACTTTGCCACATCCACTCTGTCCATGCCTTTCAACATTCAAAATGTTTCTATGAGGTTCCCCCTCATTTTTCTAAACTCCAAGGAGTACAGTCCAAGAGTGGTCAAACATTCCTCATATGTTAACCCTCTCATTCCTGGAATCATTCTGGTGAATCTTCTCTGAACCCTCTACAATGTAGCACATCCTTTCTTAAATAAGGAGCCCAAAACTGCACACAGTATTCCAAGTGAGGTCTTACCAGTGCCTGATAGAGCCTCAACATCACATCCCCGCTCCTATACTTTATTCCTCTAGAAATGAATGCCAACATTACATTTGCCTTCTTCACCACCGACTCAACCTGCAGGTTAACCTTAAGGTTTCCTGATGTTTCCTGATGAAGGGTCTAGGGCCAAAACATTGGCTACTCTTTTCTCACAGATGCTGCCTGACCTGCTGAGTTCTTCCAGCGTTGTGTACGTAACCTTAAGGGTATCCTGCACGAGGACTCCCAAGTCCCGTTGCATCTCAGAACTTTGAATTCTCTCCCTATTTAAATAATAGTCTGCCCATTTATTTCTTCTACCAAAGTGCATGACCCTACACTTTCCGACATTGTAATTCATTTGCCACTTGTTTGTCCATTCCCCCAATCTATCCAAGTCTCTCTGCAGACTCAGCTGTTTCCTCAGCACTACTGGCCCCTCCACCTATCTTTGTATCATCAGCAAACTTAGGCACAAAGCCATCTATTCCATAATCCAAATCATTGATATAAAATGTAAAAAGAAACGGCCCCAACACGGACCCCTGTGGGACACCACTGGTAACCGGCAACCAATCAGAATGGGATCTCTTTATTCCCACTCTCTGTTTCCTGCCAATCAACCAACAGTCTATCCAGCATCTATCCTATGAAGTACTAGTATCACATTAAATGACATAGTTCAGGGGCATGATTCGTTATAGGGTGGAATATTAAGATTCTCGAAGACTATTCGCTTGAGGTTATGCAGGAATGTGCTAAGTTTAAACAAGCTTTGTTGGAATATTTTTAGCAATGGTATTAAGCCATCCCTTGGCTACCTAGTTTGACTGAGAATCTCATTAAAGATGGATCCTTCAAAGGGTTTCGTTTGAATGCTGAAGCATAAAGAATTTTTAAATTTGAAAGCTAACTGCTTAGCCTGTTTTTTCATGAAGGTATAAGATTAAATGTTTAATGTCTTCCTGTATGAATAATTGTATTTTTTTTACTTTTGGTAAACCTTTGTAACTAATTTCCTTTTGTATTTTTTTAAATACTCTATTTTTGATATACGAGAATTGAATTTCTTGTTTGGATATTGTTTAGTCTAGGTTGAAACATAAATAACCTTGAAACTAATTGGAACGATCACCAGGTTTATCGGGGGGGGGGGGGTTGTCCGTAGTTATAGATGCCGGCTTTCTATTTGTCGGTTTTCCTTCTTTGGGAGGTGGGTGGGGGTATGTTCTTTTTGTTCTCAGATGCTGTTTTCTAATTTTTTTAAGCCAACCTATTGCTTGGTTACCATTCTCAAGGTTTATGGATTGGTTTTTAACTTACATTTTAACCCTTCCTTTAAATAATATTAATAATGGACCAAACTATTAATTTACTCAGTTTTAACATGAAAGGGTTAAATCACCCTGTTAAACGTAATAAGATTTTTGCTTACATTAGGAAATTTAAGGTCCCTATTATATTTTTACAAGAAACTCGCATACGCAAATGTGATAATCTACTTTTTTTTAGCCGTTGGAACAGACTTTGTTTTGATGCATCTTTTCAGGCCAAATTTAGAGGATTTTCGATTCTTATAGACAATACACCTTCCTTTGTCCAACATAAAGCAGTGTCTGATAGTAATAGATGTTTTGTTATAGTTTCAGGAAAACTAGATAATAAATTAATAGTAATTGCCAATGTGTATGCCCCAAATGTAGATGATCCAGAATTCTTTGAGTGTTTTTTTCCCGTTTTTACCAGATCTGAGTCTTTATTCTTTGGTGATGGGAGGAGATTTTAACTGTAATAAATCAGTTTTGTTTATTCAATCTTTTTCATTGAAACATAGTATTATTGATATTTGGCATTTCTTATATCCTTTAGCTAGGTAGTACTCTTTTTTCTCATGCCCATCATACATATTCCAGGTTAGTTTAATTATTTTATTAATAGTCAAATTATTTCATCAGTTTGTTCCTGTGAATATAAAGAGATTGCTGTTTCACATCATGCTCCTGTATTTCTATCTTTAAACCTCCCTGGTCTTCCTCAAACAAACAGATTTTGGTGTTTTAATACAACTTTGTTATCTGATAAGGAATTTTTAAAATTTCTAGAGAGGCATGTTATTTTGTTTTTTGAAGAGAATAAAAAGGAAGAGACCTAATTTTATTGTATGGGATATTTTCGAGGCCTATATTAGAGGACAAATTATTTCTTCTACTGTGAGTGTTAAGAATTAAGCTAAGAAAGAATTGAATTAGCCAATCAATTGAAACAATTAGATCAAAATATGCTATAGCTCCAGATCCTGTTTTATATAAAAGACATGTTGAAGTTAAAACTTAATATGATCTTCTGCTAACATATCCAATTGAAACTCAACTTCTTAAAGATAAAACTCAATTTTACATTCATGGAGATAGATCAGGCAAAGAATTGGCCAACCGATCACTCTGAAATAAATGATACCTTTAGAGAATTCTATTTTAAACTTTATAGTTCTGATTCCCCTAAATACTGTAATGGATAATTTTCTATATCAATTAAATATCCCTGCACTTTCTGCAGATAATTGTAAATAGATGGATCAACCCATTTCTTACGAGGAAATTGCCGAGGCTATACGTTCATTACGCTCGGGAAAGGCTCCAGGTCCAGATGGATTTTCTGGAGAATTTTATAAGGCTTTTTCTTCATTAATTAAACCACGGTTACACTTAGTCTTTTTGGATTCTTTCAAATTGGGTAGCTTGCCTCAATCTTTCTATGAAGCCTCTATTTCGCTTATCCTAAAGAAGAACAAGGACCCAACTGAATGCTTTTCATATAGGCCAATTTCACTACTCAAGGTTGATACTAAGATCCTTTCTAAAGTTCTGGCTCGTAGGATTGAAAATTTCTACCTTCTATTATTTCTGATGATCAGACTGGATTTATTAAAAACCTTGTTACCTTATGTACTTTTTTTTACTCTCCCATTTTAGCCAGTTTTCAGGATATAAACTGAACGAAAGAGTGAATTATTTCCTTTAAATAATTTGGTATCAGTTAATACTAATCTCCCATTTAAAGTTGTAAGGAATCAATTTACTTTGGGTGTAACAGTCACTAAGAATTACAAACACCGGTTTAAAGAAAACTTTCTTACTTTATTGAATCATGTAAAAAGGAAAACATTAAATTGGTCACTTCTTTCAATATTGTTGATTGGATGAATTCATTCTATTAAAATGAATATTCTACCTAAATTTATATACCTTTTTCAGGTTTTACCCGTTATTATTCCCAAATCTTTTTTTGACTCTCTTGATTCTATTTTACCCTCTTATATATAGTAAAATGAACGTCCTCGTTTAAATAAAGTTCATCTTCAAAAATCTAAAAAGTCTGGAGGTTTAGCCTTACCTAATTTTAGGTTGTATTACTGGGCAGTTAATATATGATATCTTACATTTTGGCTATATTATGTTAATCGTGTAGACTGTCCGGTATTGGTTTCTTTAGAAGCTAACTCTGTTAATAAATTTTCTATTATTTCTCTTCTTGGATCCTCACTTCCTTTATTTGTAAGTAAACTAACTGATAATTTAATAGTTAAACATACTCTGAGGATCTGGATACAATTTAGAAAACACTTTGGTTTATTGAGATTTTTGCTTTCAAGTCCCATTTATTCTAATTTTTTTTAAACCCTCCATGACTGATTTAGTTTTTAAAGAATGGGACAGGTTGGGTATTAAATGTTTTTGGGATCTGTTTGTTGGAGGAAGCCTTTTTTCATTTGAGCAATTGTCAGCTAAATACAGCTTAACCAAAACTCACTTTTTTTAGATATTTACAAATCAGAGACTTTTTAAGATCTCAATTATGTACATTTCCTATAAGCTCAGATAAGAACTTACTGGATGTAATTTTTAGTTTGACCACTTTTCATAATGGTTCAATATCTAATATTTATGGTATGTTACTGAAGACGAGGAATGTTCCTTTAGACAAAATTAAGATTGGGAACAAGTTTACAGACGTCAAAATCTGAGGAAACTTGGAATGAAATTTTTAAACTGGTCAAAACTTCATCACTATGTGCTTGTCATTCCCTCATACAATTTAAGGTGGTACATAGAGCTCATATGATTAAGAGTAAGCTATCTCATTTTTATTCGGATATATCTCCCTACTGTGACAGATGTAATAATGGAGAAGCTTCATTAATTCATGTGTTTTGGACTTGTCTGAATCTTGAAAAATATTGGAAGGAAGCTTTTCAAACTTTTTCCTTACTTTTTAAAGAATTTTAAGCCTAACCCTCTGATGGCCCTATTGGTATTGTTGCAGGACAAGATATTAAGCTGAAGGCATCTGATTTACATATTTAGGCCTTTAGCTCTCTTATAGCTAGGACGATGCTTTTGTTTAAATGAAAAAATGTTCTTCCCCCTACTCATGCTCAATGGCTATGTGATGTTATGTCATGTTTAGATTTAGAGAAGATTCATTGTTCAATTTCTGAATCTAGTCAAGACTTTCAAACATTGTGGGGATCTTTTCTGAATTATTTTCATAACCTTCAATTTGTTGTTTAAACTCAGGTGTTAGCTATTATTTTTATTATATGAGAAGGTATTTTACCTTCTTTTCTCCTTAAAAAACAAATTTGGTCGGTAGGGGATCGATTTTTTTTTGTAATTAGTACATTGCAATATAACTATTGATTAACTTACATGAAAACAGGGTAATGAGATTGTTATTATGAACAGATATAATGTAATTGGTAGTTTTTTAATCGTTTTTGACCTGTTATATACACTTCCTTGTAATCTGTATTCTTCTATGTAGAAACTAATAAAAATATTGGAAAAGGAAATGACATAGTTCAAGATTGAACTGGAAGGCAAAACTAGGCACTGTGAACTATCAGCAGAATTGTAAGGTAATGGAAAGATACTGATCTGAAAGATTAACCTTTTCTCTTCCCAAAGATGCTGCCTGACCTACTGAATATACCTTTCTCAATCCTTAAAACAGTACAAATGCCTAACTATTATCAAGCAGTGAAGAGGCAACCCTTGTCCAATAGGCTGTCGAGGTGGAAACACAGCAACATTTAGTTTTTGAGAGGTAAACTTAAGCTCAGCACATGAACTCACATGCAACTCATCGAAATTGCCACTTAGAATTGTACAGCACAGGACAGGCCCTTTGGCCCCATAATGTGGTGTTGAACCAATTAAATTGGTACTCAAATGGCTAACTAAACTAACCCTTCTGCCTACACAATGTCCATACCCTTCCACTCCATGCACACTAAACAACAAAAACAGCTTGTGATAATTAAAACTGGAAACTACATGTCCCAATGGGATTGAGAGGGAATTATAAATTAGTCATTATCAAATGGTAGAACAGACTTGATGGCTGATTGGCCTAATTCTGCTCCTATTGATCAGCTCAAAGCTCACCAGTCCCACTACAGAGATGGACAACTCAACAAACAATAAAGTAGCTGATGTGTATTTGAATAACAAAATAATACCCATAAAATGATCTTAAAAAGCTTACAATTAACTTGAATTACTTGAAAATAGTTAATAGTTGAAACTATAGCTAACCGTTCTTTAAAATAGTGAGCTTGAATAATAAATGCAAGTCTTTGAGGTGTCTTTACTTGGTAGCAAACAGGTTAATGTCTTTGCATTGGTAATATACTCTCAGGGCCACATTATTGAGTACACCTGCACATCCACTCATTAATACAAATATCTCATCACCCAATTTTATGGCAGCAACTTAATGCATAAAAGCATTCAGGCATGGTCAAAAGGTTTAGTTGTTGTTCAGAACGAACATCAGAATTGGGAAGAAATTTGATCTAAGTGACTTTTGAATGATTGTTGGTGCTAGACAAGATGGTTTGAGCATCTCAAAAACTGCTGCTCCTGGGATTTTCACGCACAACAATATCGAGATTTCACAGGGAAACAAAAAAACAGTAAGTGAGCAGCAGTTCTGTGGGCAAAAATGCTTTGCTAATGAGAGCAATCAGAGGAGAATGACCAGACTGATTCAAAACAACAGGACAGCAACAAGAACTCAGGTAATCACACATTCAAACAGTGGTGTGTAGTAGAGCATCTCTGAACACACATTTCGAACCTTGAAGTGGATGGACTATAGCAGCAGAATACTACAAACATACAGAAATACGCTCAGTGGCCACTTTCTCAGGTGCAGGAGGCACTGGCAGTGATACTGTTTTACCAATGAAGACATTAAATCAAGGAGGGATTTTTTTTGAAGAAGTGTAATGGAATTCCTTTTGGCATTCTGGCCAATATTTATCTTTCAACAAATCCAACAATAGATTTTCAGGTCATTATCAATTTAGAACAAAGCACGTAGGAGCAGAATTAGGCCATCTGCTCCTTTCTATCCCTGTACAGGGACTCCCAAGTCCTTCTGCATCTCAGATTCCTGGATTTTCTCCTGTTTGGAAAATAGTCCACACATTTATTTCTACTACCAAGATGCATGACCATGCATTTTCCAACATCGTATTTCATTTGCCACTTTCTTGCCCATTCTCCTAATCTGTCTAAATCCTTCTGCATCCTACCTGTTTCCTCAACACTACCTGCCCCTCCACCAATCTTTGTATCATAGAACATAGAATAGTACAGCACAGTACAGGTCCTTCGGCCCACAATGTTGTGCCGACCCTTAAACCCTGCCTCCCATATAACCCCCTACCTTAAATTCCTCCATGTTCCTGTCTAGTAGTCTCTTAAGTTTCACTAGTGTATCTGCCTCCACCACTGACTCAGGCAGTGCATTCCATACACCAACCACTCTCTGAGTGAAAAACCTTCCTCTAATATCCCCCTTGAACTTCCCTCCCCTTACCTTAAAGCCATGTCCTCTTGTAGTGAGCAGTGGTGCCCTGGGGAGGAGGCGCTGGCTATCTACTCTGTCTGAATGAACCAATACCATTAAGCAAAGGGTCTGTGGACCCCAGATTGACAACCCATGGTCATCTGCAAACTTGACAACAAAGCCATCTATTCCATCATCTAAATCATTGATATACAGCATAAAAAGAGGTGGTCCCATCATCCAGCCCTGCAGAACACCACTAGTCAATGGCAGCCAAACAGAAAAAGGATCCTTTTATTCCCACTCGCTGCCTCCTATCAATTAGCCAATGAATAACTTTCCTGTAATACCATGGGCTCTTAACTTGGTAAGCAGCCGCGTGTGTGGCAGCTTGTCAGAAGCCTTCTGAAAATCCAAATATACAACATCCACTGCATCCCCTTTATCGATTCTACTTGTAATCTCCTCAAAGAATTCCAACAGGTTCGTCAGGCAGGATTTTCCCTGTGCTACCTTGTCCTGTCTCACTAAGTACTCCATCATCTCATCCTTAACAATTGACTAACATTTCCCAACCACTGAAGTCAGATTAACTCGTCTATAATTGTATTTCTGCTGCCTTCCTCTTTTCTTAAAGAGTGGAGTAATGTTTGCAGTTTTCTAATCCTCTGGTACTATGAAAGATCATTTCTAATACCACCACATCTCTAACACTACCTCTTTCAGAACCCTAGGTTGCAGTTCATCTGGTCCAGGTGACTTATGTACCTTTAGGTCCTTCAGCTTTGTGAGCATCTTCTCTCATGTAACAGTAACTTCACCCACTTCACACACTACAATATCAAGTATACTGCTGGTGTCTTCCAAAGTGAAGGCTGACACAAAATACTCATCTAGTTCATCTGCCATCTCCTTGTCCCCCGTTATTATTTAGCCTGCCTCATTTTCTAGCAGTCTTATATCCACTCTCATTTATCTTTTATTAAAAACTTTTACTATCCACTTTGATATTATTTGCTAGTTTGCTTTCAAATTTCATCTTTTCGCTTCTAATGATTTTTTTAGTTGCTCTCTGTAGATTTTCAAAAACTTAACAATGCTCTAAATTCCCAGTAATTTTTGCTTTGTTGTATGCCCTTTCTTTTGCTTTTAAAATAGCTTTGATTTCCCTTGTCAGCCTCAGTTGTACGATTTTACCATTTGAATATTTTTTCAGTTTTGGAATATACATGTTCTGTACCTTCCTTATTTTTCCCCAAAATATATGTCGTTGCTGTTCTGCTGACATCCCCGCCAGTAGCTCCTTCCAATTTACTTTGGCCAACTCCTCTCTCATACCACTGTAATTTCCCTTACTCCACTGAAATACTGCAATATCAGACTTTATTTTCTCCCTATCAAATTTCAAGTTGAACACAATCATACTGTGATCACTGGTTCCGAAAGGTTCTTTTTCTTAAGCTCCCTAATTGCCTCTGGTTCATTACATAACATCCAATCCAGTATAGCTGATCCCCTAGTGGGCTCAATGACAAACTGCTCTAAAAAGCTATTTCTTTGGCATTCAACAAACTCACTCTCTTGAGATCCATTACCAAACTGATTCTCCCAAACAACCTGCATGTTAAAATCTCCCATGACTACCATAACATTGCCTTCTTTTGACTCACCTTTTCTATTCCAGTTGTAACCTATGCCTATCCCTCCGATATAATATGTAAGCTTGGACATTCAGCTCCCAGCTACAACCATCCTTCAGCCATGATTCAGTGATGGCCACAACATCACACCTGACAATCTGTAATACTGCAACAAGATCATCCACCTTATTTCTTATACTACGCACATTTAGATGCAACACCTTGAGTACTTATTTGCTTTTGTTTCTGCCGTTGCTTCCTTAGCGATTTGATACTCAGACTGTTGGCTGCAACTAAGTCCCATCACCTGCCTACCCTTTCTGACAATCTGACTGCACACTATCTTCACTTTTTTACCATCCGTCCTTTCCTGAGAAATTTCACTCCAGTTGCCACCCCACTGCCAAGTTAGCTTAAACCCTCCCCAACAACTCTGACAAACCTGCCCACGAGAATACTGGTCCCCCTTGGGTTTAGGTACAACATGTCACTTTTGAACAGGTCATACCTCCCCCAGAAGGGATCCCAATTATCCACAAACCTGAAGCCCTGCCCCCTGCACCAGCTTCTCAGCCACGCACTTATCTACCAAATCACCCTGTTTCTACCCTCACTGGCATGTGGCACAGGCAGCAATCCGGAAATTACTACCCGGGAGATCCTGCTTCTCAGCTTTCTACCTAGCTCTCTAAATTCTCTTTTCAGGATCTCATTGCTTTTCCTTCCTATGTTATTGGTACCAACATGTACTGTTACGTACTCGTGACACATGACAGTGGAGCCCTTGTCATGTGACTGGGGTTGAAGCTGTACTGGACTTGAGGTGATGGTCTTGTGATGGTGGAATGACGTCATTTTCCCGCCAGTAGAGATCACGTGACGGGTTTTTTTTACAGGTTATAAAAGGTAGACCCCACCCTGTGAGGAGGGGCAGTTCGTGGCTGGATTTGCCAGGTAGACTTCATGCCACTGCGTGTTTGAAGTGATGACGCAGTTTAGCTGAAGGATGAAGTTTTTATTTAATGCTAAAGTTTAAAAGGTCATTGCCAGCAGGTTCTTTATGATTCTGTTAGTTCGAAATTAGTGGAGAGTGAAGATTCGAAGTTGGAAGTTAAAGATCGAGGAGAATCGCTTTCTACGGTGAAACCTTTGTTTGATCCTTATTTGGAAGGATTTCGTTGACTATCTTCGTGTTAATCCCTAGGTTTAACTAGAAAGGATTGAAGGTAGTGGAGAAGGAAAGGTCAGTGCCTTTAAGCCGTTCTGTTTCGTGAATTCTTCGTGGGAAGTTCGACGTCAGGGATCGAAGCAAACGACGTGAAAGAGAACCTAAATCGTCTTATAAAGTCTCTCCTTTTAAATGGACTGTGAGCATATCGAACTTTTGGCAATACCACTTTTAAGAACTGTTTTTGGAATATCACTTTAAGAACTGTTTGGGCTGCCGCTCAGCAGCTGTTTCCGGTTACGGTAGTGTTTGTTTACTTTTGGGGGGTTTGTTTTTTGTGTTTAATAAACGTGTTGTTTGTTATAAGAAACCCTTGCCGAACTCATATATTTATTGTTGCCTGAATACGGAACAGTACCAAGATAGCTGGCTGCTCCCCCTCCCTCTCCAAAATGTTGTGGACACGATCAGTGACATCCCTGACCCTGACCTCGGTGTCCCATTCATGTCCAAAGAATCTCCTGTCTGTTCCCCTCACTATCACATCCCCTATCACTACTGCTCCCTTATTTTCTCGCTTTCCCCTCTGCACCACTGACGCATGCTCAGTGGCTGTAACCCAGTCACCGTGGCATTCTCCCAGGAGGTCATCCCCCACAAAGTATCCAAAGCGGTATACTTGATTTTGGGGGGAATGGCCGCAGGAGGGCTCTGCCCTAACTGCCCATTTCCATTTCTCCTGACAGTCACCCTGTTACTGGCCTTCTGCAGCTTCGGGGTGACTACCTCCCTGTAACTTTGATCGATTATATCCCCGCTCTCCCGTACAAGCTGAAGGTCATCCAGTTGCTGCTCCAGATCCCTAACACCATCTTCAAGGAGCTGCAGACGGATGCACCACGCAGATGTAGTCCCCTTGGAGATTCTAGGTCTCCCAGTTCTCCAATATCCGGCACAAAGAGCACACCACAGCCATTTAAATGGTACAGTAAGAGAGGGAAAAAAACAAAAGGAAACCTTAACAGATACTTTGCACAGAGCCGACACCTCCTTCAAGCCAAAGCCTGTTGCTTCTACTCTTGCCACTGGCCCTCCACTTATCCCTTCTGTACTTTTACTTAGTTTGTAGAGCTTTGTTCACGCCGCTGATTGGCCATGTACAATGGATAAACACTCTCAAAGCTCCCTTTTTAAATAGCCACTGTTGACCTGCGGTAAATCCCTCTTGGTAGAGCTCTGTTGACACTGCTGATAGGCCACGTACAGCAGTGTTTGTGGGAGCTCTCTGCCTGTAAAGTGTTTGTTACATTTGCTATGTTAAATATTTCTGACGCATGGTGGTTGTAGTCAGTCATAAAGTGCTTTGCAAGGTGATGAAAGGTGTATCCCACATGTACAAATCTCAATTCTTTCTGTTAAACAATCAGATTTACATTTCAATGATTTGAAAGATTATCCAAAGCATTTTTGTGCTAATCAAGAAATTCTGAAATGCTGGATTTTTAAATCATGACACATCAATCATACTCAAAAATAAATAACCTTTTATCGTGTAATAAATTAGTTTAAAACCAATGAGTTGCTCTGTTCTCAGGACAATGCAAGGAACACAAAAACAGGAAATCTGGGAGCACTTAGTTAGGGCATAACAAAATACTCTTTTCACAGAGGAAAGCTGCATGGAACATTCAAAGTCAGAAGAGCTTACTTGTTGTCATGGAAACAGAGGGAGACCAATTCTTCCCTCACAATAAGAGGCAGTGGTACTTTAGCTGATAAAGAAAATACTACTTCAGCACAAATGTATAGCCAGCACAAATATTTGATGTGCACTGCAGTGTTTGAACAAAGGTGAAATGGGAACAATAATGCCAGTGTCAAGTCACAGAAGCCAAGGACAGAAACACAGGATATTTGCCCGATATAACAGGCAGAGCACAACCCATAACAGGAAGGCGATAATTATCATCTGTTAATTCACCAGCTTCATTACACTTGACCTCTTTTAAGCTACTGACAAGAGCTGGGTGAAGATGTCAGATGCCAAGGCTGATGAGAGTGCAGGAAAGCAGCACAAGATCAGGAAGTAACAACTTAATAGTGCCATGTTTGGGTTATCAATACCTAAAGAGGAAAGGAGTTGATGTTTTGAAGCAATGGAAAAAATTAGGATAAGCAATTTTACCTCAACAGAGGAGGTACAGGGAGAATCAACAGCTATTAATCCATTTTGTTTGTTGCTCTGAATTTCCAGCACTTGCATAATCTCATGTTTATTACAAGTGATTGTGATACAGACAAAGTTTCTGCTCCTGCCACAGAAATGAAATGAAGGGATTTAAACAAGGAATACCGGGAAAGGGGGCACCCATTTCAAAGCTCCTAGGTTTAAGAATTTGCAAGAGAAAGCCAGGATGGTGGGTGAGGCTCATGTAGCAATCGATCAGAGGGTTTGGAATTGTTTCTTGGTACGGATGGGCAATGGTTGTGGCCAGATAATACAAAAGATTTGCAAGAGAGGTGGACAATTCTCTTAGAGGAACAAGCATATTGGTTAGCATGTGAAACCAGGAGTAAAGATTACTGGTCATCAATTCAATAGGAGCTGGGTCAAAGCCTCAAGGAGTGCTCAGATTCACAAGAATGTTACCAAGACTCATGGGCCCAAGTCACAGAGATAGTTGGGGGTTGGGCAGGCGAGGACTTTATTCTTAGGAACTACAGGGTGACCTTACAGAAGTGATATACACAAAGGTGAATGCACACACTAGGTCTGTAGACTAGTGTAGTTGTTGTGTGTTTTTTTCTCTCTGTGTTGTTTCTTACGTAGTTCAGTCTAGTTTTTGTACTGTGTCATGTAACACCATGGTCCTGAAATATGTTGTCTCATTTTACTATGTACTGTACCAGCAGTTATGGTCGAAATGACAATAAAAGTGACTTGACATAGTCTTTCCCAGTGGAAGGGAATCAAAAACTGGATGGCATAGATGCAGGGTGAAGTGGGGTGGGGGGGGGGGGGAGAATAAAAAAAAGACCTGAAGATAGCGAGAATATGGAATAAGTTGTCAGATGGAGTAGTTGAGGCAGAGAAAGTAACAACATTTAAAAGACACTTGATGGGTATATGGAAATGGGACAAGCTTAGATGAACATCTTGGTAGACATCTGCAATTTGGCCTGAACGGCCTGCCACTGTGCTCTATAACTCATGGGTAAGATAAAACCAAAGGAGAATTATACAACAGAAAGTTACAAAAGTTGGTGACAGGGCAGAATTTAGGTGTGTGTTCCAGCAGACTACAAGAAGGTGGAGAAACAACAGAGTAGTTGATCTAATGGCCTCAATCTCAGTGACAAAGTCATTTTTGAACATCTTGCACTGGGAGATGTGGGACATAGTGACCAGAGATACAAGATGGTTTGTAATAGAGAAGTCTTAGAATATCTTTGTAGCCCAGAATGACGAGAATAGTGAGCAGCTTTCTCATAAGAGATATGGACCAGATAATACTTCATGAAGTCTTGCTAGGTCTGCCGGTGAATAAGTAAGCCTTATGTGCTATCTACTACACTTTGAAGTTATCTGCAATGTCCAGATGAAGGATCTTGACCTGAAATATTTACTGTTCATTTTCCTATATAGATAACGTTTGATCTGCTGAATTCCTCCAGCAGTTTGATTTTTTCCATCTATCATATCCACTAGTTTTTGACCCTTGGATAAGACAAAGGTGATGAAAGCATAGGTAAGGAAAGAAACTTATTGATCCTAGGGTATCAAGCTAGGAGATAAGGGTGTAGTGATAGCTACATATTGATAGCTATTGATCTGTCATGGTGCGAAGACAATAACCTATCCCTCAATGTCAGCATGACGAAGGAATTGGTTGTTGACTTCAGAAAGAGTAGCGGACCGCACGACCCCATCTACATCAGTGGTGCCCAGGTGGACCAGGTCAAAAGCTTTAAGTTCCTCAGGGTGAATATCACAAATGACCTGACTTGGTCTAACCAAGCAGAGTTCTTTTCTTTTTCTATCTTTTTATTAATATCAACATGATAAGATTAATACATAGTTATTGGGATAACAAAATTACAAAACTAAAATGAACATAAATGGATACACAAACAAAAAGTACAATATAGTTAAGTCTTCCCAAATCATGAATGATACAACTATCATATAAACAAAACAACAAAGAAAAACTAGGTATATCATGTTGAGAAAAAAAAAGAAAAGAGAAAAAGAGAAAAAAAAATTATTGCCCTAAGAAAAACTAATCTAACAAACTAACCACTAACTAATAAAGAGAAAAAAAAAGGAAAAAAGGAAGGAAAAAAAATGGGCTGTTTATAGTATCAATAAAAAGACAAAGAATCATCAGTGTTCCCAACTCCGATCCTCTCAACATACATATTATCAAAACCAGAAAAACAAATAGGATTGGAACAGGGTCAAATTACATCATGTGAAAATATTGAATAAATGGCCTCCAAGTCTTTTCAAATTTAATAGAAGGGTCATATATGACACTTCTAATTTTTTCCAAATTTAGACATAACATAGCTTGAGAAAACCAATGAAATATGATAGGGGGATTAATTTCTTTCCAATTCAACAAAATAGATCATCCAGCCATTAATGTAAGAAATGCAATCATCCGACAAGCAGAAGATAAATGAACTGACTCTATCATTGGTAAACCGAAGATTACAGTAATAGGATGAGGTTGTAAATCAATGTTCAATACCATGGAAATAATATCGAAAATGCCTTTCCAATATTTTTTTCAAAAGCGGACATGACCAAAACATATGAGTTAAAGAAGCTATCTCAGAATGACATCTGTCACATATAGGATTTATATGGGAATAAAAACGAGCCAATTTATCCTTGGACATATGAGCTCTGTGCACAACTTTAAACTGTATCAATGAATGTTTAGCACATATAGAGGATAAATTAACTAATTGAAGAATTTTATCCCAATTCTCAATAGGGATAGTAAGGTTAAGTTCTCTTTCCCAATCATTTTTAATCTTATAAAAGGCTCTGAACATATTTTCATAATTATATTGTAAACATTTGATATTACAACCTTTCTGAAAAGGATTTAGTTCTAACAATTTCTCCAAAATACCCGAAGATACAAGATTTGGAAAGGTAGGAAGTATAGTGTTTAAAAAATTCCTAATCTGTAAATATCTAAAAAAAATAAGATCTAAGCAAATTATATTTATTAGATAATTGTTCAAAAGACATAAAACAATTATCCAAAAATAAATCAGAAAACCGTAGTATACCTTTAGTTTTCCAAGCTGAATAAGCTTGGTCCATAATAGAGGGATGAAAAAAGAAATTGGATACAATAGGAATTGCTAAAACAAACTGATTCAACCCAAAAAATTTCCGAAATTGAAACCATATACGTAAAGTGTGGTTAACTATCGGATTGTCAATTCGTTTATGCAATTTAGAAAGAGCAAAGAGAAGTCCCTAAAATAGAACCCAATGCAAATCCTTGTACAGATTTAATTTCCAGATTTACCAATGAGGGCTAGGAGATAAATCCAAATCCCTTAACCAACAATTCAAATATAGAATATTAATTGCCTAATAACAAAATCTAAAATTAGGCAATGCCAATCTACCTTCTTTCTTTGACTTCTATAAATATCTTTTACCCAATCTAGGATTTTTATTCTGCCATATATATGAGGAAATTTTTGAATCAACATTGTCAAAAAAGGATTTTGGAATAAAAATTGGTACCACTTGAAATATATATAAGAACTTGGGTAAAATAATCATCTTAATAGCATTAATTCGACCTATCAGAGATAAAGACAATGGTGACCATTTAGTAAGCAAACATTTAATCTGATCAATTAAGGGTAAAAAAATTAACCTTGAATAACTCCTTATGATTTTTTGTAATTTTAATCCCTAAGTACATAAAAAAGTCATTAACTAATTTAAAAGGTAAATTTCCATAAATTGGAACCTGTCTATTTAAGGGGAACAATTCACTCTTATTAAGATTCAATTTATACCTAGAAAAATTACTAAACTGAGCCGATAATGATATAACTGCAGGAATGGATTTCTCACGATCAGAAATGTATAATAACAAATCATCTGCGTATAATGATAACTTATGTATATCTATCCCTCGAGTAATGCCAAAAATGTTAGGTGATTCTCTAATAGCAATTGCCAAAGGTTCCAGAGAAACATCAAATAATAATGGACTAAGAGGACAGCCTTGCCTGGTACCTCGAAATAAACAAAAAGAGGGAGATCTTTGATTATTAGTAAAAACCAAGGCTACTGGTGTATGATATATCAATTTAAGCCAGGATATAAATGTCAGACTAAAATTAAACTTCTCAAGCACAGTAAATAAATATGCTCATTCAACTCTATCAAATGCTTTCTCCACATCTAATTAAATCGGACATTTTAGAGAAAGCTGAAGAAATTTGGCCTGTCCCCTAAAACCCTCACTAATTTTTATAGGTGCACTGTAGAAAGCATTCTTCTAGGGTGCATCACAACCTGGTATGGAAGTTGTCCTGTCCAAGACCAGAAGAAGCTGCAGATGATCGTGAACATAGCCCAGCACATCACACAAACCAATCTTCCATCCTTGGACTCACTTTACACCACACGCTGTCAGGGCAGTGCTGACAGGATAATCAAGGATAAGTCCCACCCAGCCAACACACTTTTTGTCCCTCTTCCCTCCGGGAGAAGGTTCAGGAGCTTGAAGATTTGTACAGCCAGATTTGAGAACAGCTTCTCTCCAACTGTGATAAGACTGCAGAACAGATCCTGACCTGGATCTGGACCGTACCTTCCAAATATCTGGACCTGACTTTCCCTACCTTACTTTCCCTTTTCTATTTTCTAATTATGATTTATAATTTAAATTTTTATTATATTTACTTTGACTTGTACTTCAGGGAGTGCGAAGCGCAGAATCAAAAATCGCTGTGATGATTGTATGCTCTAGTATCAATTGTTTGGTGACAATAAAGTAATAGAATGCCAAAAGGCAGGTCAGTAGAGATTTTTGATGTAAATTTATTGAAAGATGGGTTCAAAATTAAGTGTGAGTGGGAGGCTGATATAGTGGAAAGGAAGAAAAGAGTAATGCAGACAAATGCATGAGGGAATTCAGTAGGTCGGCAGCACCTATGAAGAGGAATAAAAAAATTGATGTTTCAGGCTAAGTCCCTTCATCAGCTCTTGAGAGTAAGTGGGACGGATTTAGAATAAAAAGATGAGAGGAGGGGAGGGAAGGAAGGAATACAAGCTAGAAGGTGATTGTTGAGGACAGGTGAGAGGGACAGTGGGTGGGTGGGTGGGGATGGGAATGAAGTGAGAAATTGGGAGGAGATAGGTGGAAAAGGTAAATGGCTGAGGAAAGAGGAGTTTGATAGGAGAGAGGAGTGGACCATGGGAGAAATGAGTTAGGAGGCAATGTGAGAGAGTATAATTGAGCAGCTGACCAGTTAAAATCAGATTAAACTTCTTTGTCTGTCCCTTAACAACTGCATTTCTTCTCCCAATAAAGATATCCTCTTTGTTCCATCCATTGTCCCTCCCATCTTCTCTACTACCTGAGCAAACTTGTTAGTCACTTAGTTCTAATGATGGGTCCCAGAACTAATGTTAACTACTTCCTTTTCTAACGGTACTACTGTCTCGCTGTTTTTTTAAACTCAACACTTGGCAGGGCTTTCTTTAATTTTCATACATCAGATTTTGTTCATCAAAAGCCTTGTTACATTGAGGTGTTAAATCAATTCAAGTTGTAGGGACTTAGCACACGGCAGAGATAGAGGGCTTGAAAATAAAAAGATCTGGATAAAGTTTTATACAGTTATTCTACCTTATCACTATGCATCTTAGTTGACCCGTTGACCCATTGAACATTGGTGCATTTTAAAGGAAATTGACCAACTTGGTACTTACTTGAAGAGTTCAGTTGTGGGGAGGATGAAGTAAGAACGTGCAGCTCTGACTGCCTATTTTGGGTGCTTATGCTTTCACTTGAATCGTGTCCTTCTGTCTGACCTGCTGGAGATGAGGCAATTTCTGCCAGCACTTCCAAGTCTTTCAAGATCACCTGGAATCATAAATCAACACCACAGTTCAAGATAAACTTATTATCAAAGTATGTATACCATATACAACCATAAGATTCATCTTCTTGTAGGCACTCACAGAAAAACAAAGAAATACAATAGAATCCATGAAAAACCAAAACCTGACAAACATCCAACATGAAAATAATAAAAAAAACTAAACATTGTTCTTTCAACACCCAGGGAAAAACAGTTTACACTACTGTTTAAAGCAGCGAGCATGTGGCCTCCGCACAGGGAGTGAGAGAAAGAGAACAGGAACTACAGTGGTGCCAGGAAGTTTGTGAGCATGAAAACAACTTTTAGAGAACCTTAGAAGAAGAATTGTAGAGATGCATGACACTGGAAAAGACTACGAAGACAATTCTAAAGATCTGAGTGGTCGTCAATTCACAGTAAGAGAAACTGTCTACAAATGGAGTAGAGTACTGTGGCTACTCTCCCCAGGAGTGGGTATCCTGCAAAGATCACACCAAGAGCACAATGTGCAATGCTGAAGGAGGTGAAAAAGAACCCAAGGGTAACAACAAAAGAGCTGCAGAAATATCTAGAACTTGCCAAACATGTCTCTGATCATGTTAGGACACCACAGAGGAAACAACTGCTCTCCACAAACATTGATGCATGTCTCAAGTTTGCAAAAGACCACCTGGATGTTCTACAATGCTCTAGAGAAATGTTCTGGGGACAGATGAGACAAAAATTGAACTTTCTGGCAGAAGTGTACACTACTATGTTTGGATGAAAAAGGGCACAGGACACCAACTGCAAAACTTCATCTGAAGTGAAGCATGGTGGAAGGAGCATCATGGTTTGGGGCTGCTTTGCTGCCTCAGGGCTTGGACAGCTTGTAACCACTGAGGGAACAATGAACTCAAAATTGTATCAAGACATTTTATAGGAGACTGCCAGGGTAGCAGTCCATCAATGCCTGAAGCTTAATAGAAGTTGAATAATGCAGCAAGATAATGATCCGAAAGACAAGAGTAAATCAACAGAATAGTTTAAAAAGAAGAAAATTCGTACTTTGGAATGGCCAAGTCAAAGTCCTGACCTCAATCCTATAGAAATGTTGTGAAAGGACTTGAGGCAAGCAGTTCATGCACGGAAGCCCACCAGCATCACAGAGTTGAAACAGTTTTGTAAGGAAGAATGACAAAATTCCTCCAAGCCGATGTGTAGGACTGATTACTGGAAAAGTTTGGTTGCAGTTATTGCTGTACAAGACTGAAAGCAAAGGTTCACATACTTGTTCCAAAAAAATGCATGTAATATTGGATGATTTTACATAAAAACATAGAAAACCTACAGCACAACACAGGCCCTTCGGCCCAGAAAGTTGTGCCAAACATGTCACTACCTTAGAAATTACTGGGCTTACTTATAGCCCTCTACTTCTCTAAGCTCCATGTACCTGTCCAAAAGGCTCTTACAAGACCCTATTGTATCCGCCTCCACCACCGTTGCCGGCAGCCCATTCCACGCACTCACCATTCTCTGAGCAAAAAAAGTTACCCCTGACATCTCCATAAATATTTTTCCCAATAAATAAATGAACATGTATAATGTTTTTATGGTATTTATTTAATTGGGTTCCCCTTTACCTAGTTTTAGAACTGAAGTACAGATTTGATCACATTTTAGGACATATTTATGCAGAAATAGAGAAAATTTTACAGGGTTCACAAACTTTCTGGCACTACTGTAAGTATTACAGATGTAGAAGGGAATCACAGCTAAGTTGTGGTTGCACCAAGTGCAAATCGATTGAACCAAGATAAAGCAATACGTGGATATTCAGAGTTCTGGGCTGACTGCTTTCACACTCCTTTGTTCTTCTTCTTCTTCCTTTGAAAACAATGCACATAGGAGGTGTATTCTGATATGCCAGGTTGCGATGTATTTGTTCATAGTGTTAATGTTTTTGAGAGGGGTGAAACAGAGGTGGGAGGAGAGCATACTTGAAAAGTAATTAGAAACAGAAATCCTAGCAGTTTTCCCCTTTTACCTCAGCACACAAGTCACTGAATGTTTTGGACTATGACCTCATACACCAACCATCAACACGAAAAATGTTTGGTATCAAGACACCAAGTATTGTTGTAGCACCAAATATTTTACAGGCCAAAATGACAACAGGCTTCTAAAGCAAGCTGATGGCATGGCTGCTAAGTTTTTCATTGACAGAAAGAAATTCAGGAAATTAATTTGTGTAAAGGTTATAAAGGCATAGAGGAATGCTGTAAATAAGCAAATTGAGAATAATGTTGGGAAAATTATAATAGTGTATTATCTATGTGGAGAGAGACTGCAGAGCTGTGATACAGGAGGAATTAGGTACCTAAGGATTAACACACATATGCAGCAAGTAATTGGGAAAACAAACAGAACAATATTGTTGCAACACACACAAAATGCTGGTGGAACGCAGCAGGCCAGGCAGCATCTATAGGAAGAAGTACAGTCGACGTTTCAGACCGAGACCCTTCGTCAGGACTAACTGAAAGGAAACACAGTAAGAGATTTGAAAGTAGGAGGGGGAGGGGGAAATGCAAAATCATAGGAGAAGACCGGAGGGGGTGGGATGAAGCTAAGAGCTGGAAAGGTGATTGGCAAAAGGGATACAAAGCTGGAGAAGGGAAAGGATCATGGGAAAGGAGGCCTAGGGAGAAAGAAAGGGGGAGGAGAGCGCCAGAGGGAGATGGAGAACAGGCAGAGTGATAGGCAGAAAGAGAAAAAAAGAGGGGGGGGGGAAAAGCTAAATATATCAGGGATGGGGTAAGAAGGGGGGAGGGGCATTAACAGAAGTCAATGTTCATGCCATCAGGTTGGAGGCTACCCAGCCGGTATATAAGGTGTTGTTTGAGTTTGGATTCATTTTGACAGAAGAGGAGGCCATGGATAAATATATCAGAATGGGAATGGGACATGGAATTAAAATGTGTGGCCACTGGGAGATCCTGCTTTCTCTGGCGGACAGAGCGTAGGTGTTCAGCGAAATGGTCTCCCAGTCTGCATCAGGTCTCACCAATGTATAAAAGGCCACACCGGGAGCACCGGACACAGTATACCACACATGCCAACTCACAGGTGAAGTGTCGCCTCACCTGGAAGGACTGTCTGGGGCCCTGAATGGTGGTGAGGGAGGAAGTGTAAGGGCAGGTGTAGCACTTGTTCCGTTTACAAGGATAAGTGCCAGGAGGGAGATCGGTGGGAAGGGATCTGGGGGGACGAGTGGACAAGGGAGTCGCGTAGGGAGCGATCCCTGTGGAAAGCAGAAGGGGGGGGGGGGAAGGGAAAGATGTGCTTGGTAGTGGGATCCAGTTGGAGGTGGCGGAAGTTACGGAGAATTATACGTTGGACCTGGAGGCTGGTGGGGTGGGAGGTGAGGACAAGGGGAACCCTATCCCGAGTGGGGTGGCGGGCAGATGTGCGGGAAATGGGAGAGATGCGTTTGAGAGCAGAGTTGATGGTGGAAGAAGGGAAGCCCCTTTGTTTAAAAAAGGAAGACATCTCCTTCGTCCTGGAATGAAAAGCCTCACCCTGAGAGTTATTGCTTAGAAAAGTGAATAAAATAGAGCGAAGTTAAGCATCAGTTATAAACTCTGCTGGTATGAGAATTTTTCCTCTGACTTCAAAGACAAAATGACACCTGCCTTCCTCACACACAGGGCAGGCCAGCATTACTTACTCCACCCCCAGGACAAGCTAACAACTTTCCCCACCCCTGGGAAGCACTGCCCCTACTCTTCCTCCAGAGCATGCTGATAAAAATATCTATTACTCTTCTTCCATCCATTTGTGTGGATCTCAGCCTTCTCCCACCTACCAAGCATCAGTCAACTTCACTTTTCACCAAAATCAAAGTTCAAAAGTTCAAACTTCAAAGGCAATTTATTATCAAAGTACATATACAACCCTGAGATTCATTTTCTTGTGGGCAAATGTACAATGTCCTGTGTATGTTACCCAAAATGGCTTTTTTGGTTTGTTACGAGCAGGAATGCTTCTTTGTCGGATAAGTGTTTTTCTCGCCGTTGTTTCGCTTTAGAATGGCTGATATGGTAATTGTATTCATTTGTTAATCAATGGGGAATGTTATTGTGTCCTGTGATGCTGGGAACTTGGGAGTTTTCGCGGGTTTTTGGTGTGAGGGGGAGGCTGAGGAAGGTGGACGTGCGCTGGACTGCTCGTAAGACCACCGGGGTGGTCCCAGGTGCGACGGCGTGGCGGTCATGTGGTTGGATGGGTCGATTGGTTCGTTGATTGAGCTCCAACGAGTGCACTAAACAGACTGAACTTTGATAAGTTGGCGCCTTTTGTTTTTTTCCTTTTATATATATATATATTGTATTGCCTACTACTCTTTTAATTTTAGTAAAAACTATAAAGTGTATTCCATAACGGTATTTGTTGTGGGTTTGATATTGTTGGCGGGCGCGAGGCATAAACTCGATTCTCACAGCACCTGCGTGTACGGGAGGTGGGTTGGTGAGTTGCTGGAACTCCGTTTCCCCTAGACATATACCAGCCTTTTGGGTAAGTGTTACACATATACAGCAAGTCCAAGAAACACAATAGAAACAATGAAAGACTACACCGAACAGGATAAACAAACAACTAATGTGCACAAGGCAATTTGCGCAAAATACAACAGAGAGAAAAAAAGTAATAAATAAATAAACAATATTGAGAACATGCGGTGAAGAGTCCTTGAAAGCGAACCCATAGTTTTGTGGGAACAGTTCAGTGATGGGGTGAGTGACGTTATCTCCTTTGATTCAAGAGCCTGATGGTTGAGGGGTAATAACTGTTCCTGAACTGGGGGTACAAGTCCTGAGGCTCCAGAATCATGGCAACAGTGAGAAGTGCGCATGTCCTGAGTGGTGGGGGCCTCGATGATGGATGCTGCTTTCCTATGACAATGCTCCATGTAGATATGCTCAGTTATGGGATGGCCTTACCCTTGATGGACTGGGCTATATCCACTACTTGATACAGATTTTCCATACAAGGGGATTGATGTTTCTATTCCAGGCTGCGAAGCAACCAGTCAATATATTATCACAAATCCAAAGAAATTTGTCAAAGTTTTAGATGTCATGCTGAATCTTCGCAAACTTTAAAGGAAGTAAAGATGCTGCCATGCTTTCTTCGTAATTGCACTTTAATGCTGAGCCCAGGACAGATTCTCTGAAGTGGTAACACAGAGGAATTTCAAGTTGCTGACTCTCCACCTCAGATCCCCTGATAACGACTGGCTCACGGACCTCCAGTTTCCTCCAACACCTTCTCACCTTGATTCATGTGCAGATATTTTTCTGTGCTTGATATTAAATTGAATCCATAAAACTGAATTGTCATTACAATATAGATCCATATATACAGTATAGATCAATATAGAAACACCAGGTGTAGGGAACATAAAATATGAAGAATAATCTATAGCAAATTTTCAAGGTTCAATCAAATAGTGCTCTCACAGGGGTTGAAAATACTTTAAAACCTTACACTAGAGCAAAGGAATGAACATTTCAACCAAATTCAGCTGTGGTCTCGAAGCAGAAATAACTGGCAATTCCTGACACTCTTGCTGCTATAACACATCATCCACTTATAATATTTATATTCAGATGGACTATTGCCCTCCTCTGAAAGACTTTGTTAACTGGCATGGACAGTTTTGGTGCTGTTGCTTTTGCTGAAGACTAGCAGTATTTTAAGTTTATTGATAAAGATTATGAATTGAATTTAAATTTCACAATGCCCTATGGAAGTTGAACCTGGGTCTCTGGACTGTTTATGTAGGCTTTTGACTAATCACAGGATAATTTACAATGACCGATTAAACAAATAAACAGTATGGAGGAAACTGGACCAGCCGGTGGAAACCCACATTGTCACAGGGAGACCGGACAAACTCCTTACAGACACCACTGGAATTGAACTCCAATGCCCTGAGCTATAAAAGCATCACATTAAATGGCTGCCCTACTGTGGTATCCCATGATGGTTTAGGTTTCAAGTTTAGAAAATATAATGTTCCATGGTTACACATTACTGACCTGATTGACTGCCAATACTTACCCAGGGGCATGGATAAAAAGGTTACAGATGCCCAAATGACTTCCAAAACAAGATAAACAGCTATGGTGAATGTACAGCAGAATAACAGAAACATAGGTGCTGCCTGAGTTCCTTGAGCATTTTGTCTCGATTTGCAGCATCTACAGAATCTTGTTACAGTGACTGTCCCTTGAAACACTTACTTAACTGCACGCTAAATAATATGCTCACCTTTATCATCAAATGTAAACCAGGAGGGCAACTAAAGAGCAATTTAACAACTATTATGTCATCCAGCCATCAGCACCTTTAAGCGACACCGATATGGGTCCCCTGAATGCTAGTCGGGAAAATCATACAAACAGTTTGGAACTTCATTTGCAAGTTTTATAAAACAGCATTGTCAGGATTACCATGCAACTCCACACTGAAGTTGATAATTGTTCATTTGTGTGTTCCAAGCTTTAGCAAATATCGGGACTTAATCCGTCAGGTGCGACCTCAGAAGCCAGTACTTTAAATGACACTTCACAATACAAGTACTGTACACCCAGCTACTGAATAAATGGATATTGCAACAACTGGAGGGAGTCGGGGGCAGAGTGCCAGACAGGCTGTCAAGGAACAACGTCAGTAGTTGGCATATTCCTTGTCAGTAGTTGGCCATTAAGACCAGTTAATGTACAGGTAGCTTAAATACATTGTAACTTCAAAACATTGAATTAATTCAAAGGAAGACATAGGAGTCTGAAATGTGAGTCAACTTCAGCTTCTTCTTTAAGCGAGGATGTATATATCCTGTGGGATCCATGTGAATTCCAGCCATACACCATGAGTTGATGCAAGTATCCACCCATTATATTTGGGAATCTAAATACAATGACTCTGAGCCAATGTTAACAAGGAGCCCAATCTGCAGAAGCAATTACTTACCTTTTACATTTAGGTTTTCATTGTTTTTACTTGTTTAAGAGTACTCAGTAATTTAACTGCGTTTGTTTTAAGTCATATCAACACTGAATGCATCACTTGATAATTAATGCTATTTAACATTTGGGACATTAAGAAGGATTCACAATTAAGTTGAGAGTAGGACCAGTGAAGTCTTCAGCCAGTTTGGCAAATTAATGAAGAATGCACGCACTTTAAGTCCTCTGTGTGTTTCGGTTCACTAGCTTTCATCTTCAAGCATATCTCTGACCCTCACCACCCCAGACTCACTTATCGCCTCTGATTGCCACCATCCGCAGTCCTTTCAATGCCACTCCAGCCTATCAAGGACATCCAATATCTTTACTGTAGAACGGATTGAAAAGGATCCCAATTAGAGTGCTGGCAGTGCTTGTAACACAGCTATTTACAGCCAGATTTTAAATTCAAAGTGCATACGATAAAGGACAGGCTATAAAGGAATAGATAGTAAAAAATAACAAGTGAATAAAGGCTGAATAAAGCCTTGAAACACACGTGTGATTTAAAAACTCCGCTATACAGTTAGAGGCAAGAGTATTCTTTACTCACTGTCAGGGGAGGCAATGCGCCAGGTTCAAGTAGCCACCCATTTTAGGCAAGCTTAAATACAGGCAATGACCAGGAGACACAAGGGACCAGAGTCTGCAGATCCAGTCTGATGGAGGAACTCGGTGGGTCAAGCAGCACCTCTGGAGAAGGGCAAGAAATTGTTGATGCATTGGGTCAAAACCTAGAACCATACCTGACATAAGAATTTCAATTTGAAACATGACAACCCTTCCCCCCAACCCATTGAGTTCCTCAGGCCCAATCAACCTGCTATATCCCTATGTGGTACAATCTTTATACAGCATTACTTTCAATGGTTCAATGCCACCCAAAGCCGATGACATCTAATCTCTGGTGATAAATTCCAGGCTCTGTATCATGACGGCTACAATCCTTAGCCAGGATGCAGGTGATTGTGCAATTTCCATATCAATTACAACTGAATGTCTCATTTACATGTGGAAAATGGACTACTTTTACATAACTTGCATGATTAAACTGTCCTCAAGCAACTGCATTCTTGTTGTGTTAAGATTTCAGCTGCAATTTCATTTAAAAATACTTTTAATTTAGAGGTAGTATTGTAAGTGGTAACACTGACAACAGCTGATTTGGCACACTGACCTTGAGTGAGATCTCTGTAGAAGACAATGGTAAGGACACATTTAGAGTATGGTGTGCTGTTTTGATCATTCACCTACCTACAGTATCTCTCAGCTCCTCTGACTAAATTAGAAAGGATGTTAAAAAAAAGATTCAGGAGAATAGTACCAGTACTGGAGGGCTTGGGTTACAAGAAGAAGCTGGGTTGGCTGGGACTCTTCTTTCGTATGCAGATGGCTGAGGGGTACCTTATAGAGATGCACAAATTCATATGGGCGTTGGGAACGTGAAAAGCCGAAGTCTTCTCCCCAGGGTATACAGAGACCAAAACTAGAGGACGTGGGCTGAAAGTGGGATTGGAAAGATTTACAAGGAACCTAAGGGGCAACTTTCCCACAGAGAGGGTGGTGAATATATGGAATTAGCTGCCAGAGGAAGTGTTAGAGGTCGGGACAAGTATAACTTGTAAATGGAATTTGGAGAGGAATATGACTCAAACACAGGCAAATGGAACAAGCTCACTTAGGCAACTTTGTCATCAATGACAAGGGGCTGAAGAGCCTGTTTTCCATGTTGTATAGATCTATTACTCTGAAATCACCATAGTAACTGCTGTGCAATTTAACGGTATATTTTAAAAAAAAGGTTGACACAGGAAAAATATCCCCACACTCTTTGAGAGAAATGATTAAATTAAAGACGGTTCTTAAGGAGTCCATTTAGAATGTGCTGACACAGAAAGAACGTGCAAAGCAACTTGCAGGGCAACGTATAAACCAATTTGCAAAATCAGGATGAAACAATAGCTTGCTGATTAAAGAAGCGATACGGGTAACGGGAAGACATGCTTAACGGTTGAACAATAACGGTGTTAATGCGCTGAGGCTGATAAGTGGGCCAAAGGGTAATCACATTTGTAATTTTGTAATGAGATTAAGGAAGAATGTCTGCACCTCACATGGGTGCAACTCACAAAGTCGTAAACAAGTAGGGTATAAAAAACTGTGCAAAGTGTAATTCGGCACTCAATCTAGCAGGAGCTGGTTGGGTCCGACTCTGCAGACTCGAAAAATAAAGTTTACCGTTCTGCAAATTGCTGAGACTCAGTGTGTTTCTGACACTCTTGCAATCCTGAATGAAGTCAGCCTTGAACTGATTCAGTTTAGTTGCTGGAACGGATAGCACAAATGTCCTTACCCTGGCTTTTTCCTGTAAAGCAACAGTCTTTCCTCCTTTGCATTCAGTCCAGCTTCCTTTTTAAGGCCTATAGTAAAACAATAGCCGGAGGATTTCTGAAGCAAAAATTAGTCAAGTCAAAATGTTAATCTGTTCAAATTTTCTAATCCTGGCCTGGTCCTGTCTAAGAAACCACAAATAGAATCTATTCTCTAGATCACTTACATGACCTTCCAATCTATGCTTCCTCAATTTCCTGATCCTTTCTCAATAACAATGTAAGCTTAAAATCGTCCAGAAGGCTCCCTTCTCGTCTTTCTGTAGTTGCTACCTGAAGGATTAAATAGCTGGTGAAAGATTATCAACCTGAAATTTTAACTGTTCCTCTTTGCCTGACCTGAACATTTCTCACATTTTCTATTATGATTGTTGTTAACCAGATATGATCAAATACATTTAACTGTTATTGTAATGCTAATAGCTACATCACATTCTCAAGGTACTGCTCAAACTTTCAACATTTCATTATCAGGTTCCTCCCCTTGAATCTTTGGAGTCTTAAAGGAATATATTTACATAACACAGTCATGTAGGGTGAGGTAACTCCAGTCACTACTGTATTAAACTAGATTGAAGGACAATTGGGTCAAAGAACCTACACTCCCATTGCTTGGAAGTTTTAACAGATAACTACTGGTAATTTCAGTTACGTGAATGAGCTTAGTACTGGGGTGTTTTCAGAAATTATCCTCGCTATTGTTAACTCTACAAATATCTCCAACACAACGAGAAGGCTATTGTTATTCCTTGCAAGGTGAAATGATAACTCAGTACACTGGCAGGTCACAGGTGAAGCCTTTCCTCTTCACTTGGTTTCACCTATCACCAGCCAACTTGTTGAACTCCTCCCCCTCCCACCACCTTCTTATTCTGGCTTCTTCCAGTCCTGATGAAGGGTCCTGCCCCAAATGCCAACTCTTTATTCCCCTCCATAGATGCTGCCCGACTTGCTGAGTTCCTCCAGCATTTTGTGTGTTAATCTCATCATTGTTTGAGGAATCTTGCTGTTCTGAAGAATGCTTGCTAGCGCTTTGAAACATGTACAACCTCGAATTGTAGTACTATACAGAAACAGAGTCACACTCTCCCTGATGCAATTCTCATCAGCAGAAAAGCAGCCGTGGAGAAAAGTGAGAAGCATGGATAAACCACCATCTGAGTTCCAAAAGAACCCCTTTCTGAATGAAGATCAGGTTAGTTGCTAACTAAATGCATGAAGTTAACATGGGTATTTCCACATACACAGAAATTAAAACACTGAAATGACACATTTATTTATGGGTCATCCCATGCCCACATTTTGGAAAGTCTAATCACCTAAATGTACTTCTATTCCCTGAGTATAGGCAGAGACTGAAGACTGCAGCAACAGTAGTGAGGACCAAGAAGGTATGGACAAGGGAAGCACAGGAACACGTACAGGACTGCTTCGAACCTTCAAGGCTGAATAAGTAAACTCCAGGTCTCACTGACTGACTTCATTAAAATCTGCATAGGTGAATACATACTGTACATACCCAAATCAAAAGCCATGGATGAACCAGGAGGTTCATAGTCTGTGGAGGGCTAGGTTATGGCATTCAAGTCTGGTGATCAAGGACTACAAGGTCAGTTACAACTTAGAGAGGGCTAGCTCAAGAGCAAAGGAACAATTGCAAAAGAGGTTAGAGGCAGAATCAGGTACACATCAACTCTGACAGGGTTTACAGGCCATTGCTTCCTACAAAACGAAACCTAACATCATGAATGACAGTAATGCTTTACTCCCCGATGAACTCAAAGCCTTTTATGCATACTTTGAACAGGTGAATAAAACTACAGCTACAAGGATCCCTGTAGCACTTGGTGATTCTGTGATCTCTGTCACAGAGGCTGACATCAGATCGTCTGTCAAGAGAGTGAATCCTTGCAAGGCAACAGGCCCTGATAGGGTAATTGGAAGTGCTTTGAAAACTTGTGCCAACCAACTGGCAGATGTGCTTAAAAACATTTTCAATCTCTCATTGCTACTGTCAGTTCCCATCTGCTTCAAAAGGGCAACAATCATTCCAGTCCCCAAAAAGAGCAGGGTGAGCTGCCTTAACAATTAATGTCCAGTAGCACTCACATCTACAGTGATGGAGTGCTTTGAGAGGTTGGTTATTGCTAGAATCAACTCTGTCTCAGCAAGAACCTGGACCCACTGCAGTTTACCTATCTACAGTGGATGCACTCTCTTTGGCTCTTCATATGGCCTTGGATCACCTGGACAATACTAATACTGTAAGGGGTTTCTTCTGTTATGTTACTGCTATGGCTAATAAAATGGCTTCTTTGTTATGTTAACTGCTGAGAAAGTGCTTCTCTCTTGCAGCTTGTTTGAGTTATAATTACTGATAATGAGAATTGTATTCATTTGCTAACCAGCTGGGATAGATGTTATTCTTTCTTGTGTGTCTGTAAGCTATTGATTTCGCGGACTTTGGGGGTAAGGCGTGATGGGGACAGAGAGAGGAGACGCAATGCTGTAAGCTGAGCGACAGAACAGACCCCAAGTGGGAGTCTGAGGCCCAGGGTCTTCGGCGAGGAGAGGAGATGAGGACAGACTCAAGTAGACTGTTTGGTTGATCACCGAGGGTGGTCCTATTCGTGGGTCGGTGGAGTTCGGAAGACATTGACTGATGGAAAGAAGACTTCGTTAACTGAGCTCCAACTGTTGTGCACAAAGAGGTTGAACTTTGATAAGTTTGGCGCCTTTTACTTTTTGTTTTATATTGTATCTCTATTAAGTATATAGTTCCAGTATGATCCATAAAGTGTAATCATTTAATCGCAAATGGTGTACTGTCTGTTATTTGGCGTGGCGGGATACGTCACACAGCATCTACACAAACTTGATTACACAGTTTGGCGGGGCCAAAGGCTGCTCCCCCTACAGAAGCAAGCTGAGCGAGCCTGAGGCTTACCAGGGGGTTGCACTTATATCGGACAGCTGTTTATCAACTACAGCTCAGTCTTTGATGCAACTTCCTACAGGTCTAATCAAAAAGCTCCAAAACCTGGGTTTCTGTACCTCCTTCTGCAACTGGATCCTCGACTTCCTCACCAGAAGACCACAATCTGAGTGGATCAGTAATAATATCTCCAGCTCGCTGATGATCAACACTGGTACACCTCAAGGATGTGTGGTAACCCACTACTCTGCTCCCTCTATCTTCATGACTATACCGCTAGGCACAACTCAAATACCATCTATAAACTTGCTGACAACACAACCATTGTTGGCAGAATTTCAGATGGTGAATAGAAGTGGTCACCAAACTTTTTAAGCCCAAGATCCCCTACCTCAGTGGCCTTACTAAAAGGCAAGATTGACCCCAGATCAATTAGTTACACACATGTGCACCAGGGCAGAAAAGACCATAAGTAAAACTCCGGAAGTAGAAATAATGTATAAACACCAGGGATACCCACCCTTTTTTGCACCGCAGACCAGTTTAATATTAACAATATTCTTGCGGACCAGCTGATGGTGGGGTGGGGGGGGGGGGTGGTTGTTAAGCACGACGGGAATACAGTGATACTCAAAACAGGTTCCTTATGTCCGGTCTATTCCACAATTTAGTTTTTGCAGCTCTCGGCATTTAGCTTCTGTTCCGCTGAAAAATCTCAACACGTTTGTCTTTAAGTGCAGTGCTTGGACTCAGGGTACCGAAGCAGTTTTGAGGGCTTCATTGCCTCATTAGACAGCCTCTGGGCCCAAGCTCAGCCTCCCGCCCGTGCGCCACCAGACACCTTGGCCAGGTGCGGCTGGTCGTGGGTGGGGTGAGAGGACAAGGTCAGGGCCGGAGGTTCCCGCGCCGGGGCCACGGTGGTCGTAGTCCGGAGAGAGTGACCGACCGAGTGAGGAGTGTGACAGGGCGCGCCCGCCCCCCCACCTTGTAGGATCTATCGGCCAACAAAAGTTTGTTTCAGTAGATCACAGCGAGGTAGCTGCTCTGATACTTACGAAACGCTGAGCTTGAATTAGGTCATCTGTGAATATTTTAGCACTGGGTTCCCCACAAACATTTGGTGTGCTGAACAGGTTTAGAAGCGATGCCCATCTGTCCACGCTCCAGGCCAGTAGTGACAGAACTTCCTGCTGGTCGCGTGAGGCCAACCAGTGATCCCTGGTGCAAGGGTGTCATGCGTTTAGGCGAATGACGACCTCGCGTGGGTTCAAGTTCAACAGTGGGCGTGACAGGGAATGAGGAAAGGTGCAGCTGACTCATATCGTTTCCTCGCAGTGGTTGGGGACCACTTAAGTACACTGTGTAGTGCGGGGAGGCTACACGCATGCGCACTGGGCAGAAAGAACGGAACTAAAACCCCGCAACCCGGAAACAATCTCTCAACACTATTAGTGTATTTATTTTTCATTTTTTTTCCGGGATCTACTGGGAAAGTCTCAAAGATCGATGGGTTGGTGACCACTAGCGTACAGGAATGAGATAGATCTGCTGGTTGAGTGGTGTCACAGCAACAACCTCGCAAAACATTAATTAGACCGAAGAACTGATGGTGGACTTCAAAAAGGGTAAGATGAGGAAACACACACCAGTCGTCATAGAGAGTTCAGAAGTGGTAAGAGTGAACAATTTCAGATTCCTGGGTGTCAACATCTCTGAGGATTTATCCTGGGCAATTGATGCAGTTACAAAGAAGGCATGGCAGTGACTATACTTCAAAAGGAGTTTGATGCGATTTGGTATGTCATCAAAGACATTTGCAAATTTCTACAGATGTACCACGGAGAGCATTCTAACCGGTTCTATCTGGTATGGGGTGGGGGGCACTGTACAGGATTGAAATACGCTGCAGAAAGTTGTAAACTCAGTCAGCTCCATCCTGGACACTAGTCTCCCCAGCATCCTGGACCATCTTGAAGGAGAATTGCCTCTAAAAAGTAGCATCCATCATTTAGGATTCCTGTCATCCAGAACAGGCCCTCTTCTCATTGTTACCACCAGAAAAGAGGTACAGGAGCTTGGAGGCAACACACTTGATGATTCAAGAACAGCTTCTTCCCATCTGCCTTCAGATTACTGAATGGACATTGAAAGCATGAACACTACCTCACTACTTGCTTCTATAGATGGATATTTGATGATCACCATTGAGCCAAAGAGCTCGTTTCTGTCCTATACTTGAGCGGGCAAAACAGACTGCTGGAGGAACTCAGCACGGCAGGCAGCATTAGTGAAGGGAAATAAATAGTCAATCAACATACAACACTACAGCACAGTAAAGGCCATTCAGCCCAGGTTATTGTATCGTACTTTTAACCGACCCTAAGATCGACCTAACAACTTGCCTCCTACACAGCCCTCCATTTTTTAAAAATCATCCATGTGTCTATGAGTTTCTTAAATGCTCCTCACATATCTGCCTCTTTCACCACCCAGCAGGACATTCTATATACTTAACACTGTAAAAAATTAAACTCTAATATCCCCTCCTATACTTTCCTCTCGTAATGTAAAAATTATACTCTCTGGTGTTAGTTAGTTCCTTCCAGGAAAAAGTCTCTGGAGATCCACTCAATTTATGCCTCACCATCTTGTACACCTGAATCAAGTCATCCCACATTTTCTTTTGAGCCAAGAGGACTGGAAGTGAAGGGGATAAAATGTCTGACGGAAATGGTTACTTCTGAACCAAGTGAATTAAATACCCACTCATTTAGGCCATCTAGGTTTGGATTCTCAGCAGATAAAAACATTTTTCTAAGGGACACTATCAGATCACTACTTAGCCAACTCTCCAAAAGTAAAGAGAATTTGTTTTAGTCTTTCCTGATGGTTAGACCCTCATTCTTATTTCTTTTCATTTACTCTGATTCTTCTATGCTGTGTCTGTGATGCTTTTTTAAAAACTGGCTTGGACTACTACATCCTTCAAGCAAAATATAATTGGTCAAAATATTAATTAATGAACTGTCATGCAGTAAGAGTGAAGCAGGTCCAGTATTCAATTGTTTACAATTATTCAGATTTACTACACGTACATCAAAACATGCAGTGAAATGTATCATAAATACTAAAAGCAACACACCTAAGGATGTGCTGAAGCGCCAAAATAGCATGATCACATTGCTCAGAGCAACTCAGAACTCAATAAACAACAGAACAATAACAGCAAAACCCCCTCCTTCCAACCCACACACACGGACAGTCCTCCAACTTCAGAACAGGTCTCTGGGTCTCAGGCTTCAGCCACTATGCTATGGCATCCAGCTTTCTGATCATCCTTTGGGGTTTGATCTTTGGTATCAACCCCCCAACTAGCCGATGTTGGGACCCCATGGCTCACACTTCCGAGTGTGCAACTGATCAGCCTTTGTACCTCCTGCTCACACGAACATGCAGTGACCTGGGACAACCCAACAACCATGGATTCCTTCAAACCACGTTGCTGGCCTTCAAGTCCAGAATGGAAGTCTGGACTCCTGATGTCCTTCATTCCATCTCCACATCGCTGGCCTTCAAATATGGATGGGAGGCCTGACCTCTAACTTCTCTGCATCCGTCTCCATTAACAATAATCTGACCTCTGTCAAAGGCAATAGTGGATACACTTGCTGTAATATAGAGTAACAAAATCTGCTGGAGAACCCTGTGTCAAGCAGCATCTGTGGGAAGAAAAGAACTTTCAACATTTCTGGTCAAACCCCTGCATAGGGTCCTGAAACATCAATAAAACCTTTGCTCCCAGACAGTGCTCAACCCATGGAGTTCCTCCAGCAGATTGCCTGCTGCTGTAGTAAATCAGTCAACCCAAGTGGATTACAGAGGCACCAGCTTCAGTGTGTCATATGGCACTGACTCCTGAAGAGAGAACAAAGCTTCACCCTCAATGAGACAGCAATTTCAACTTATGTCAGCTGAACTCTAACCATTCCTGCTGATAGAATTGAAGACCAGCCCTTTAAAAGACTATCAGTGCCACTATTTAATGTGGAAATTTGGACATGACTTGAGAAATTGCATCAGTTTTTAATCATGCTTTCAAAAGCCTCAAGAAACATAATGGTACTTACACTGCCATGCTTACCAACAGAAGTAGACTGGAGCCAAGCCTGTTTACACATAACATCAGTATTCCATGACAGGCTATTTTAGAAGTTGGCTTTAAAACAAACACAAGCAAAAGCTAACTACTTCACAGCATTACAGTCCTCGACAAACTCTCAAAAAAGCATGAGTTCTACTGTCCATTGCAGCTTGCAGGATACCAGACTTATGGAATGTTGCCTTCATGTAAACCATTAAATGTCAAATACAAGTCAAGAATTGTGCTTACAGATGTATTGATCTCAATAGGCATAAATTGGCTCTTTAGTATGTTGATGAGGTAAGGTGAATGTTATCAGTGATATAAACATAACAGAATTTTTTTTTGCAGAAAACATTGCTTGATTATTCAGTCACAACAAATCACTGGTCTTCAGACAAAGCATTAAGTGAATTACTAGAGAGAGATGTCAAGACTGGAAGATAAATGCAGCTGTTATAAACCATCCATGAGATAAAGGGCTAGAAACAGATAATTTTATCTAATGAAGTGAAGGTCTATGTACACTTCAGCTAATGCATCCTAACATATTTACTATGACTCCTTACAGCAATAAAATCATGATGGATTGTCTCCATGATTTGCAGCCTCAGCACGAGGATGCACTATAAAGATTTGGAAAGGCATCAAGTAGCAATCTCAGACAAGTCCCTTCATTTCCGAGGCATTACTCTGGTACAAGAGCAACTTCTTCCTTCATCTACCACTTCATAAATGAATCAGAATTAGGTTTATTATCACAGACATTTGTTGTTTTACGGGAGCAGCACAAAGCAATATATACTATACATTACAATAAGAAATATGAAATACAGTGGATTTCAGTTAATTGGGACACATCTGGACCAGTACATTTTGGCCCAATTAACCAGCTGCCCCAATTAGCTGAAGTTTCATGAAAAGTTAAAAAGGTATAAAAAAAAAGGCAAAATACTGTTTAACTGAGTAACAAATTACGAATTTAAATGAATTACAGAACAAATTAGAACACTATCAATGCTACTACAGTATAATAAAACTGTGCATTGGTTCTTAATAGCAAGCTTGGTGGCTGTCTGTTATATCTGATAATGAGAGAAAACCTGGGCAAGAGTTTTTAAAGTGAAAACACTATCGCACTGGGGCAGTTCCACTCTCTCGAACACAGAAATTTGTGTCCAGTGGTACAAAGGTTGTCACAGCTGGAGTCTTTCTTGGTTGCAGTGATTGACCGTGACTTCTACTGTGCCTTGACATGCCCTTCGCTCTCCATAGAGCATTACAGAACCGCTTTCCTGGCCATTGGATCTCATCTGTCCTGTCACTTTGCATGCTAGGACAGGCATGAACCCACCACATACAAGGAAGGTCGCTGACATCATCAAAATCTGAATCTCGATTTGGGCTATTACAGGTAGCAGAACCATCCGCATTGGCAAGTTTCTTGGCTGTAGCTCGAGTGACTGCGCAGAATGGATACATGTCAGAATACATCTTTAGGTCATCAGTGATTGGCTTAGTCATCAGCTGCACTGCAGAAACAACTTTGCCACCTGCTTGGTCATTCCCTAACAACAAAGAAACACCTTTCACTGGTAAACTGGGCTGTAGTCCTATCTTCACAGGTCCTGAAACTAACTCTGACTTCAAAATTACCCTGTGCAGAGGCACAGAAACAATGTCACCTCCAATGCCTTTAATAAGGTTTACCTCATCAATGGCAGTCTCTTCACTAAGCTCTGGAACATTGCCTAACAAGAGTGACAGAAGCCCCAGTATCTCGAAGAATTTTCACTGGTACTGGGGTTGACCCGGTACTGACACAAACCCATCTGACATAAAAGGAAGGAATTCTTTCCCGACCGGGTCAGATGTCTCAGTCTTTGACAGAGCTTCATCAGAATGTCCGGAACCCTGTGGGTTCACAGATGTTTCAAAGCGCTGAATACAGGCATCTGGAACTGCCTCCTTTTCCTCCTCCTTCTTCTTCAGGAGGAAACAGTTGGCCATAACATGACCAGGTTTCCTACAATAGTGACAAGTAGGACCAGAGTGTTTCTCCTTTAATTGCTTCCCTTCATCCTTACTTTTGTCACTAGTCCCAGATTTAATTTCTGGTTTACCCTGACTATCCATGCTACTCTTTTGGAAGGTCTTCCTTGGGGTAAACTTAAACTTGTGGGTTAAGGCAAAATCATCTGATAATTTAGCAGATTCTTGGAAAGTGGAAGCATCCGTCTCATCTAAATGTTTTTTTTTGTCATTATTAACACACCTTTTAAATTCTTCAATTAAACCAATGCTTTCAGTTTCTCAGAATCACCATCCACATTCTTAGATGTACACCATCGATCAAAACACACAGACTTCTTGTAAGCAAATTCCACACGAGTCTGGTTCACAGCTTTCCTCAAATGTCTAAACCATTGCCTACAGGCCTCCAGAACCAGCTCATATGCTTTTAACACAGCCTGTTTTACTGTCAGCTGCATCATCAACTGACAGGGCAGAATAAGCCTGCTGAGCTTTACCCTTAATTACACTCTGTAACAAGAGAGGCCAATCAATTTTTGGCCACTTTAGGCTCTGAGCTACTTTCTCAGAATGCTGAAATTATTTATCAACTTCGTTTTCATCAAATGGATGGACCAATTTAACTTCCCAACTGGCAACAAACTTATCACCAGAGTCCAACGCTAGACCCCCTTGCCGTAGCTTCGCTAACCTCTCTAGCTCTAACCTCCTTTGTTTCTCTGCTTCCTGCCTCTGTTTTTCTGCTTCCTCAGCTTCGAACTGCCTTCGTTGTCGTCTTTCTTCAACTTCTAGCTCTCACCTAAATTCCTCTAACTTTATTTGCTCCAGCCATAACTGCTGCTCAGGGTTAACTGGTTTATGTTCAGAAAACATTTCTAACACCTCCCCTTCAAACATATTCATAGCAATGTAGTGCTCAGCTATTCTCCTCTGAATCTCTGCCTTTTCCATATATGATTTTACCGCAGTAAGTTCCAGCTTCTTAGCAATGGCCAACAAGTTGTCCTTTCTGGCATCCCCTAATACCTTGGGGTTGGCGATGTCAGAAATTCCCCAATATCCATTGCTGCTGGTTTCACATATACAAGTCAATCAAAAGGGAAGTAACCAATCACATCGATAATCAATCAAAAAGTCAAATTTATTCATATCCCGGATGAGTCCCCAATTTTTGTTACATACCAGCAGCAATAGATCACAAATTGAGTCAGGTTTTAATGTTAAGACCACTATCTTTATTAGTATCTACTCAAAATATAGAGAATTAAATGAAATAAGCAGAAGTTAACAGTGTTTTGTGTGTGTGTGTGTGTGTGTGTGTGTGTGTGTGTGTGTGTGTGTGTGTGTGTGTGTGTGTGTGTGTGTGTGTGTGTGTGTGTGTGAGAGTGTGTGTGTGTCTCCCAAACAGTCAAGCTTGGAACAATTATTAAAGTTTTAGGATTTATTAAAGTAGAAAGGTTCAATAGTCTAAGGAATAAATGATGGGAGAGATTTGTAAATCCACGGTGAAATGTAGAGAGAAGGCAATTACGAATGATTCCACAGGTTCCACAATGGGTAAATGAAATAACAGTCGCCGATGCTCTTATCTGCCGAGTTGTTCCGAAATCCACGTAGAAATAAGGTGACAGTCACAAAATATCCTTTCTTCCAAATGGTTACCACATAACACCCCCAAATCCAGAAAAGGGTCAACAACAGTGGTCCCACAGGATATTCTAACAAAATCCACGTATGGATTATACGAAGCGACAGTCAGACATTCAATCAATTAAACAACACAATCTTTTGGGCATGAGAAAGTAGCGGACTTTACCCATTTCTTTACAGCAAGCCCTCACTGTCAGCTTGCTGTCCAAAACTTCTCTCTCTCTCCACACTACTGAAAATCCCAGCGGTCCGTCGCAACTGGTATACTGATATCATAGTCCTGCCTCATCCAGGCATCTCTTAAAGCAACACTCACGGTAAATGAAACCCGTGGGCACGTAACACAGTCTATTAGCTTCCCAATTACTTGCTGCACCTGCACACTAGCTTTTTGCAAATCATATACCAGGGTATCCCAACCCATCTGCATCTCAGAGCTCTGTAATCTCTCACTATTTATTTAGTATGCTTTTGATTTTTCTGTCAAATTGAATAATTCTATATTCTCCTGCATTATACTTCATTCACATCTTAACGATTACCTCTCAGCAGATACTCGCATGTACACCATCCATGACACCTTGCCAGCCAGAGAAAAATCCACTGAGGCCCACTCCCAATGCCACCAAATGTTTTAACCACTGCCAATACATTACCTGAACCATGAGCTTTGGTGACCCAATGAATAAAGGCAACCATACTTGGTGCCTGCTTTGTCAGATTAAGTGTTTTATGGACAAAACAAAAATCTTATTTTGCCTTCTCTGTCAAATCCATCCAAGACTGGGAGAGGTGAGAAGCCGAACTTTTCAAGTGCTGGTGTCACAGCTAAAATCACTGCATTTGGCTCCATTATAATAGCACCCAGCTGGAGCTATGAGGTGAGCCCATTTTACTAACACTTCACACCCTCAAGCTAGACAGTTTGGATAGTGGCTGGACCCCTAGACTAGCTCTTATGGGCTTTGTCAAGGCCTAAAACCTCACTGAAAGCCTCCAAACCCTTCCCAGGCCAGAGTTGCCAAAGATGTGACAGACAGCTCCCCAAAGTAATGCAAAGAAATTCCAGCAAGACTGTGTTCTGTTGCTGGACTCCGAGATGCAGTTTCCTGGATCACTGCTGTTTGCTTATTTATTAAGAAAATAATTAATATCTCTATTTGCTCTCTGAAGAGACTCCAAGTGGTGACAAAACAGGAAGAAGCACATCAATGAATCAATGACCACATAGAGAGCAGAACCCTTCGTCCCTAGCAACTCCCATGGAAACTGGATTACCATTCTCTTCACAAAACCTCTGCAGCTCAGTTTATATTTGTAAAACTCTCCAAGTCCCAGAGGCTGTCCAATATCACTTCGGCCTCTATCTTGACCTTCGACGGACATTCTTCACGATCATTTGTGAGTTTCACCCTGACATTCTGCTTGCACAATAGTAAATTATTAAATAATTTCTCAACTCTGACTAAAGCCAAGTCACCTCCAATATATCTTTTGAATCTTTTATCCCATGCCTCCATCTTTCAATTACATGATATTCTGGCCAAACACAATCATTTCATAGAAGTCAACATTTGCCTGACAGGTCACATTCTTGCCTTCACATTATGAACCCTCTCAAAACTTTCCTTGTGAGCAACTTATTCCAAATCTTCCAAGACAACAGACAAACTGCCAGATATGGCAATTCTCTCTTCTTTCAGAAGGTTCTGTTTACAAATGCAGTACCTGCAGGCAGAACGCAAAGCCGAGATGACAGTTCTGGTTAACCTAGAATTTTTCTGCCATCTTGTGAATGTCAGTTATTCTATGATACTACATAAAGAGCAGTGGAATTCTTCCTAACGCTAATCCCTCAAAACATCTGGTCACTTTCTTGCTGCTGTTGTGGGACTTTATTGTAGATTCTGGTAGCAATGTTGTCTGCCTTACAAAGAAGAGTTCATCTTAAAACTGTCATTGTCCATGAGACTCTTTATTATCCATTGTGGCATAGTCTTTTACTCCAGGGGAGCGGAGCCTAAAGCTAAAGGATGGATGTTTAAGAGTGGAGGGGAAAGATTTAAAAGGGGCCTGAGGGGAACTTTATGTGGTGGTGCGTACATGAAAAGGGGTGTCAGAGGAAGTGGTTGAAGCAGGTACAATAGTAACATTTAAGAGACATTTGGACAGGTAGATAGATTGAAAATGCCGAGTGAGATATGGGTCAAACAAAGGCTAACGGAACCAGCTCAGAGACATTGGTTGGAATAGATGCGTTGGGCCGAAGAGCCTGTATCCATGCTGTGTAACTCGAAGACACTACAAGACCCAAAGGCTTGTGACCAGAGCAAAAACACTGACATGTCTCCATCTGAGACATGAGTCTCTAAATGAACAATCTCTTACTTTTAGAGTGATCCTTAGTCCTACATTCTCGCTCTTCACATCTCCCCAATGAAGACCACTCAGAATCTTATATGTTTCATCATTGTCCCAGTGACGTCCACTGCAAAGTAGAGAAAAGTTACCTAATCTTTGGAGAAAGTGTATATTCTAGCCCCCAGGGCTCAACTTTCAACAGTTTCAGCTAAATAGCTTTACCAGTGTGTATCAAAACTGGCCAGATCTAATAAAAGGTAACTTGATTGAGCAGAGCATCGAGAAGCTCTGATATCACTGAAATCAATAGGGATGAAGGGGAAAATGCTACAGTAGCCGTACTTGTGCCTTACACAGAGGAAAGTAGTTGCAGTGAGCAGAGGTTCAGTCAGTCTGGCACCTGGATACCCGAGAGCTCCTCGGGACAAAGGACTTAGATAAACCATGCTAAACTTTTTTTTATTCTTTAAGATGAGTGTTGCTTGTGGCATGCATGCCACCTGCTACATATCAGCCCTTGCCTCAAATGTTATTTCAGTCTTCCTGCAGGCAGGCTTGGGTTGGTTCATTCGTTGTGAAAAGAAATGAATTTGCATAAGCATTGGTGAACAGTCCTGCTTTCCACCTTGGAAAGTCAAAAGGATGAATGTTGACTGTTCTTGTGTAAAACTCAGTTCTATTCCAAGAAGCAAACCAATCCAAGCCTGTCACCAGAGTCTCTGCAAAAGCTACAGAAGCAGCTCAGCAGCTGGCTATCCAACAGCAAGTGACACACTTCCGCCATTTTTCAGGCACACGTCAGGAAGGTGGTGAAGGACTCTCCACTTCCCTGAATGAGTACAAATTCCACAACTCCCATATCTTCAGCACATAGAGTTGCAAATGCACTGTCCGTCATCCGAACCATGAGATCCACAATCTCCTGAGGGCCAGATCAGTGGCTTTCAGGCCTAGCAACCAAGTAAAATACTAGGAGGCTAGGCACAATCTTGAGAAAGCTATCTCACGTGCAAAATAGCAATTCCAACTAAATTTGAATCACTGAAGATGCCCAACAACTATGACAGGGCTTGAATGGTATCATTTAATACAAAGTAAAATCAAGTGACATAGGTAGCAACAAGGTTTTGCTCCCTGATGAGCTTGTGCACTTTCTAGTCGCTTTGACCATCAAAACATGGAAGCACCTTCACAAAGTCCCACATCCCTCACTGGACAGGTGATTTTAGTCTCTCAGGCCAATGTGAGAGCACCCTTCAGGAGGGCGAACCTGCAGAAAACAGCCAGCCCAGACAGGGCACGTGGTCGATTAGTAAAGACCTGTGCTGCTCAACACTTCTTTAACTTTAATTATATCTTTAACTTCTCGCTTTGGCAGTATGAGGTACCACCTGCTTCAAGCAAGCTAAAAAGAACATGATAACCTGCCTCAATGACTATTGTCCAGTAGCACTTACATCCACTGTGATGAGGTGCTTTGAGAGGTTGGTGATGAAACATATCAACTCCAGCCTGAGAAGCAATTTGGATCTGCTCCAATTTGCCTACTATCACAACATATCAACAGCAGATGACAATTCATTGGCTCTTCACTCAACCCTGGGACATATAGACAGTCGAGAGGCATATATCAGGATGCTCTTCATTGACCTCAGCTCAGCATTCAATACGACGATCCCCTAAGAACTATCAACAAGCTACAAGCTTCAATATTTCCCTGTGCAACTGGATCCTCGATTTCTTCACTTGCAGACCCCAGTCAGTTTGGATGGGTAACAGCATCTCCTCCACAATCTCCATCAGCACAGGTGCACACAATGCTGTACGCTTAATCTTCTGCTCTACTTGCTTCATACTTATGACTGTGAAGCTAAGTACAGCTCCAAAGCCATATTTAAGTTTGCTGATGACACTATTGTTGCTGGCTCAATCAAAGGTGGCAACAAATCAGCATTTAGGAGAGAGATCAAAATCTGGCTGAGAGGTGCCACAACTTCTCACTCAATGTCAGCAAGACAAAGGAGCTGCTGATTATTGAGACTTCAGGAGGAGAAAACCAGAAGATGGTCTTCATTAGGAGATCAGAAGTGGAGAGGTTCAGCAACTTTAAATTCCTTGGTGTTATCATTTCAGAGAATCTTTCCTGGGTCCAGTTACAAAGGAAGCAGTGCGCAGCCTCGACTTTCTAAGGAGTTTGCAAAGATTTGGCATGCCATCTAAAACTTTGGCAAACTTCTTTAGATGTATCATGGCGAGTATATGTATCACAGCCTGGTATGGAAACACCTTGAATAGACAAGCATGCAAAAAATAGTGGATATGGTGCAGGGCATCATGGGTAAAGCCCTGCCCACCATTAAGCAGACACACATGAGCACTGTCGCAGAAAGCAGCATCCATCGTCAAAGCCCCTGCCATCCAGACCATACTCTCTTATCACTGCTGCCATCAAGAAGGTGGTGCAGGAGCCTCAGGACCCACACCATCAGGTTCAGGAACAGTTAATACCCCTCAGTAATCAGGCTCATGAACCAGATGGGATACCTTCATTCACCCCATCACTGAACAGATCCACAACCTAAGGACTGTCCATCTCATGTTCTCAATATTTATTATTTATTTACTATAATTTCTTCCTTCTTTATTTTTTATTTTCAGTTAGTTGTCTTTTACACTTTAGTTTTTTGTCTATCCTGTTGGGTCCAGTCTTTCATTGAATCACAATAAATACAACAAGAAAATGAATCTCAGGGTTATTTATGGTGATGTATATGTACTTTGATAATAAATTTACTTTGAACTTTAACTTTGATCATCAACTAACTACATTTTTGGAATGGTTCTAATCAACCAACTAGCATATAAAATGCCCCAGATGGAACAAGATACGTAATTACATCTTTCTCTTGTTAGTAATGGTGGATGGTACATGAAGTTGGTGATATTTCCTAATGTGATCTTATATTAAGAATAAATACCAAATTTCATGACCAAAATTCAGTGACCACTTTATTAGGTACACCTGTAACCCTGCTTGTTAATGCAAGTATCCTGTGGCGGCAACTCAATGCATAAAAACATGCAGATATAGTCAAGAAGTTCAGTTGTTATTCTGACCAAACATCAAAGTGGAGAAGAAATCTGATCTAACTGACTTTGATCGTGGAATGATTGATGGTGCCAGATGGGATGGTTTGAGTATCTCAGCAGCAGCTTGGAATTTTCACGCACAGCAGTCCCCAGACTCTATATTCTGGAGTTTAAAGGAAATGGTGTGAGAGTCAAAAAAACATTCAACGGGCAGCAGTTCTGTGGGAGAAAATGCCTTGTTAGTGAGAGAGATCAGAGGAGAATGGCCAGATTGATTCAAACTTATAACCCTGCATTACAACAGTAGCATCTCTGGATGCACAACACATCAGACCTTGAAGTGGATGGGCTACAGAAGCAGAAAACCACGAACATACACCGTGTGGCCACATTATTAGGTATAGGATGTATCTAATAAAGTGGCCAATGAGCATATGTCAGTGTTAATAACCCTGATTCTGACTGATATTTTTTAGATCCACAAATGGAGGGAAAGCGTCTGCTTTGAAAGTTGGCAATCCCATCGGTGCAGTATTTCCGCAGTCCTGCAGATTCCAAAGTGCCACCAACAGTGAGGATAAGACTTGTTGCTTATAAAACCAACTGAACTATAACATTTACCAGAGCCACAATGAAGTGCCTGTTGGCTCCTGTGTGGGTCATTTCATCATACACACGAAAAGTAGAGGTCAACACTTGCAGCAGGCACCTCCAAAGCAGCCACAGTATTGTGACAACAAACAATCGCAGCTCACAGCTCCCTGAAACAGGGGAGGATGAAGATGATTTAACAGGAAGATAAGCAGACTAACAAAGTAACGTGTACCTGTTCAGGGGACATTTGCATGGGGTTTTGAGTAGGTACGTTCCAATGAGACATGGAAAGGATGGTAAGGTACACAGGCTATTGGAAATTTAGTCAAAAAAAAAACAAGAGCTTATGAAAGGTTCAGAGAACTAGGTAATGATAGGAATCTAGGAAATTATGCTACCAGGAAGGAGTTTAAGACTGAAATTAGGAGAGCCAGAAGAAGCCATGAGAAGGCCTTGGCGAGCAGGATTAAGGAAAACCCCAAGGCATTCTACAAGTATGTGAAGAGCAAGAGGATAAGGTGTGAAAGAATAGGACCAATCAAGTGTGACAGTGGGAAAGTGTGTATGGAACCAGAGGAAATAGCAGAGGTACTTAATGAATACTTTACTTCAGTATTCACTACAGAAAAGGATTTTGACAATTGTAGGAATGACTTGAAGTAGACTGAAAAGCTTCAACATGTAGATATTTGAGGAAGAGGATTTGCTGGAGCTTTTCAAAAGCATCAAGTTGGAAAAGTCACCAGGACAGGACAGGACGTACCCCAGGATACTGGGGGAAGCGAGGAAGGAGATTGCTGAGCCTCTGGCAATGATCATTGCATCATCAATCAGGACAGGAGAGGTTCTGGAGGATTGGAGGGTTGCAGATGTTGTTCCCTTATTCACGAAAGGGAGTAGAGATAACCAAGGAAATTATACGCCAGTGAGTCTTACTTCAGTTGTTGGTAAGTTGATGGAAAAGATCCTGAGAGGCAGGATTTATGAACATTTGGAGAGGCATAATATGATTTGGAATAGTCAGCATGGCTTTGTTAAAAGCAGGTCGTGCCTTACGAGCCTGATTGAATTTTTTGAGGATGTGACTCTACACATTGATGAAGGTAGAGCCGTAGGTGTAGTGTATTTGGATTTTAGCAAGGCATTTGATAAGGTACCCCAATGCAAGGCTAACTGAGAAAGTAAGGAGGCATGGGATCCAAGGGGACCTTGCTTTGTGGATCCAGAACTGGCTTGCCCGCAGAAGTGGTTGTAGATGGGTCATATTCTGCATGGAGGCCAGTGACCAATGGTGTGCCTCAGGGACCTGTTCTGGGACCCCTACCCTTCGTGATTTTTCTAAATGACATGGATGAGGAAGTGGAGGGATGGGTTAGTAAATTTGCTGATGACACAAAGGTTGGGGTGTTGTGGACAGTGTGGAGGGCTGTCAGAGTTTACAATGGGACACTGACAGGATGCAAAACTGGGCTTAGAAGTGGCAGATGGAGTTCAACCCAGATAAGTGTGAGGTGGTTCATTTTGGTAGGTCAAATATAATGGCAGAATATAGCATTAATGATAAGACTCTTGGCAGTGTAGAGGATCAGAGGGATCTTAGGGTCCGAGTCCACAGGACACTCAAAGCTTCTACGCAGGTTGACTCTGTGGTTAAGAAGGCATACGGTGTATCAGCTTTCATTAATTGTGGGACTTAGTTTAGAGCTGAGAGGTAATGTTGCAGCTATACAAGACCCTGGTCAGACCCCACTTGGAGTACTGTGCTCATTTCTGGTCGCCTCACTACAGGAAGGACGTGGAAACTATAGAAAGGGTGCACAGGAGATTTACAAGGATGTTGCCTGGATTGGGGAGCATGTCTTATGAGAATAGGTTGAATGAACTTGGCCTTTTCTCCTTGGAGCGACAGAGGATGAGAGGTGACCTGATAAAGGTGTACAAGATGATGAGAGGCATTGATTTTGTGGATAGTCAGAGGCTTTTCCCCAGGGCTGAAATGACGAGCATGACAGGGCATAGTTTTAAGGTGCTTGGAAGTAGGTACAGAGAAGATGTCAGGGGTACGTTTTTTGATGCAGAGAGCGGTGAGTGGGTGGAATTGGCTTCTGGCAGTGGTGGTGGAGGTGAAAATGGTAGGATCTTTTAAAAGACTCCTGGATGGCTACATGGAGCTTAGAAAAATAGAGGGCTATGGGTAAGGCCTAGGTAGTTCTAAGGTAGAGACATGTTCGGCACAGCTTTGTGGGCCGAAGGGCCTGTATTGTGCTGTAGCTTTTCTATGTTTCTACATTAAAGAATGTTACTGATAACAACTGCTCAATGCCCTTGACAACGTTCCAGCTTGCAAGCATAAAGGATTTGCTGTGTATATGCTGGGCAAATGGTCGCACCCACCTTTTCCGCAGAGACACAAGTCTCTCACCACTCCCACTAAACAAGAATTGCAAATGAATACACAAGGAAAATGAACAGTCTCCTTTAAAAATAATGCCAGGCAGCACAATAACGTAGCGCTTTACAGTGCCAGCAAACACCAGCTGGTGTTCGATTTCCAAAGCTTTCCATGTGGTCTTCCACTAGGTGCTCTGGTTCTCCCTACATTCCAACAACACACGGGTTAGGGTGAGTGAGGAGTGAGTCGTGAGCATGCTCTGTTGGTGCCGGAAGTACTGTGACAACTGGGGGCTGCCCAGCACGATCTTCACTGATTTCATTTGATGAAACAATGTATTTCACCATATGCTTCAATATACATGTGACAAATAAAGGCAATCTTTTTTTAGTCTGCAATGAACCTTTGCTAGTCATGCACACTGGACCACAGTAAGAAGGTATAACTGAACCACACTGCAGCAATCACAATTCATTCAGGCTATTTCCATCTTCAGCATTAAAGGGTTTTCATGGAAAAGTTCACTCTGCGTACCATACCACAGAATACCAAGGATGCTAGAAAGCTGAAAACAAAGAAAATACTAAAGAGGCGCCTGCAAACTTGAAATAATCAGCAAGTGCAACAGCAGTTACTATTCGTAGCCCTTTCCATTTAAGCACATAAGTAGTAGGTCACTCAGCCTGCCTGGCCATTCAATACGTTCATATATGACCTGCTAAGGCCTTGGCTCCTCTGTTGTGCCACTGGCCACAGAACATCATTCCTCAATCTTTGAAAATCCAGCAGTAACATAGTCTCTCAAAGGTAGAAATTGCCAGAGATTCTTCATCTTCGGGAAAAGTTGGTTTTGGGTGACTGCCCCTAAACATGTATCTATGGCCCCTAATACTAGACCAACACACACCCACAAGTAGAATCATCTCAATAACTACCTTGTCATGCCCCCTCAGGATCTCGTATGTTTAAATGAGATCACCCTTGTTCTTCTGAACTCCAAACAATATAAATTTAATTTATTTAGCCACTTATGACATGAAAAGAATTAGCTGACAGAATTTCTTTTGGACTACCTGCAGTGTCAGAATATGCTTTAATTTATGTAAGAATTACAATTAAATATATTCTCAGACAAGCAAACTACCAATTCCACAATGAAAAGGTCTGTTTTACAAATCATTTCAAAACTCATTTTTGTTTCCAGAATGAGCAGACAGCAAAGGAATGTCTTCTACCCTTGGCCCAAGTTCTGATCTCAATTAAGTCAACTATAGTTAATGTACACTATTGGAACACACTATACTAGTGCCATATTGCTGATGTTCAGTGAATGAAGTTAACTTTCAACAGCTCTACTGAAGAGGTAAATGGATTAAAAAAAAGTTCATTTGTGAAACTAGATGTAATCCATCTCTTCTAAGAGCTAACAAATGCAATTTAACCACAAGGAATTTGACATAATTTGTATTAAAATGTTACCACAGCCAAACAGACTAAAAACCAAAAATCTGATTGGGCCAGTGCCAATTTTAGTAATTTTAGATAATTGTGACTTACAGAGTACTTGTACAGTTAAATTGTTCTTCCATCAATAGCAAAAAAATTAGGGAAACAGAGAAACCAGTGGGTCACTTTGCCAAGGCTGTTGTTCGGGGTGTGGAAGGGTAGTGGCAACAATCATTAAGTGGCTGTCAGTATACTTTGGATCTGGAGATCAGCTCCACATGTTAAGTAGTCAGGCAAAGGCAGAGGGAGAGTGGGAGCAGAGACTAATTTAAAGTTTGATTTAGATTATCCAAATAATGAAGAGCCTTGGACACTTAATCCTTCAGTGTGTTGTCAGAGATTAAACTAACATGAAAAGAAGTCCAATTCATCACTGGTGAACATAGCTGCAAAAAGATCTTAAGACAGGAAAAAAAGAAAACGAGCCTTTTCTGGCAGCCTTCATCTGCCAGAAGTCAATAGATTCATTCAGCACAGCATTCCTGACAAAACATTTCAAGGCATTTTGAATAAATCCTTTCAGATAAGCCCATCACACAGGATATACCCTGCATTCACCAATCAAGCTTAAAGGCCTTGCAGATTTACCTGAATCACACAAACATTTTTCAAGTTTGCTTTACAGAGATCATCCATACTTCCATAATCAATAGTCTGGAACTGCTATTACTTCGTTTTCTTTCCTACAGTACTAAGGAAACCAGCAGTCCAGAACAGAAACCCTTGTGAGGGGGTTGAAAGGTACTTCTATTGACAGAAAGAATTTAAAATTTGGCAACATAGATACAAAATGATCAGAAAATTTTAATTCAGAGTGAAGCAATTTCTTTATCGAGACAGCAAAGAGAACACTGAATTCAGTTATGCCATCCAGCAGTTGAAATAAGTAGCAGAAATGTATTGAAGAGGAAGACAGATACACAAAAATGGTAGAAAGGCACAGAAACTCTTATTGATAGGATTAGATCAATAGCTCAATGCTTCCATTCAATATCAGGGAAATGTATACAATATACAACTTGAAATTCTTGTTCTTCACAGACATCTACGAAAACCCTAATGTCCCAAAAAATGAATGATCGTGAAATGATAGAACCCCAAAGCCCCCCCCCACGCACAGCAGCAGCAAAGCAACAATCCTCCACACTTACTTCAGCAAAACAGCATCAGCACCCTCCACCCACCAAGTAAACAACAGCAAAAGTCCCAAGAGAGGCCATGATCTGCAGTACAACAGTTCACCCAACAATTTGACATACCACAGGCTCCGTCTCTCCCCAATAAAGGGACAGAGAGGTGTCACCAATTCACAGCGAAGGGAGACAAAAACAAAACAAACTCGCTCATTTACAACAAAAGTCTGCTGCGTCACTCTTTCTTGCACCCCGAGTTCTCTGATTCGAGAATTGGCAACAAATTCTCCCCCACCAACGAGAGAGAGAAAACGATTCATCAAGTACAGAGCCCCCGGCAGCCAATCCATTGTCCCCGATGTTCCGTTTTCTCCCACAGCGCTTGAGTCGGCAGCATTGGCATAGATTCGGCTGGTGCTATAATGGCAATACACTACCACGCCACCCATAAATATTATGTTCTTTGGGATCTGTCAGAAGTGCTTAACAAAATGTTTTTAACATTTATAAAGTCACAGAGTCTGGAATTAGGTCAGTCACTTGTCTCTCTAAACAGACTGTGCACATTCCCACTCTCTTTAGCTCAAAGCCTCGAAGAAATGCAATATCCTCACCAATTCCTGGGAGTCCATAGCCCATGACAGGTTAAAGAGGAAGGAGTGCTGGAGAGAACAGAAGACTGTACATCAGGTCACACAGAAGGCCTGTGCAAGTGGTGGGACCAGCGTGTCATCGCACGAACTACTCAGCTGCCTACCTTATCACTCACCACCTGCCCCAGCTGTGGAAGAGCCTGCAGTTCCTCAGCAGTCATGTAACGCAAGGGGAAATGAATGACCAAAATTTACAGGCTCTTTCAGGCCACTGACTGTCCAGCAGCCTTCATACCACATTCGTATTTCACTCTCCCCAGTCTCTATAAACTGGGAACAATCTACCTTTCAAACCACCATCTTTGGGCATAAGCCAGAGTATATGGGGAAAACCCATACAGTATTGTCACAGGAAGAACAAGTAAAGGCTACACTTGTGGTGAGGATTGGGTCTGGGTTGTTGGAGCTTCACTCTCAGTGTTACTCTGTAAATCATCCTCAATCCAGATGAACCAATTAAATAGTAGAGGTACGGGGAGGGGAGGGCTTGTTTTGCTGTTGTTTTCTTGCTTGTTGTGATCTGTGTTGTTCTGCTGAACATCATGGGCTTGGTATGTTGACATCAGAATGTGTGGCGCCCCCCCAGCACATTCTTAAATTGTGTTTTAGGAATAACGCAAACTGTATGTTTCCATGTACGTGTGATAAATAAACTTGAATCTTGAGACAGTTTCTTGATAGTACATCTCTGAAACCTTATGCCCAGAACTAACAGCATTCATAGCAGACGGTCTGTATCAAGAATATATCAACTCCTTCTAATATTTCAAATTCTCACAACTTTGACAAAGAATCCAAAAGCCAGTAAACAGTGATTACAGATGTAACTGGGTACCAATGTTCCTTAGATTCAGGATCAGTTCCTGAAGATTGGAGAGTGGCTAATGTTATCCCACTTTTCAAGAAGGGAGGGAAGGAGAAAACTGAGAACTATCGTCGTGGGGAAGATGCTTGAGTCCATTATTAAGGACTTGATGGCAGTAATAGGATTAGGCTGAGCCAGCATGGATTTACCAAGGGCAAATCATGCTTGACTAATCTGTTGGAGTTTTTTGAGGGTGTAACAAGGATGTTAGACGAGGGTAAGCCAGTTGTGTACCTAGATTTTCAGAAGGCATTCGATAAGGTGCCACATAGGAGATTGGTGAGTAAAATCAGAGCTCATGGCATTGGGGGCAGGGTTTCAACATGGATAGAAAACTGGTTGGCAGATAGAAAGCAAAGGGTAGCAGTGAATGGGTGTTTCTCGGACTGGCTGGAGGTGACTAGTGGGGTACCACAGGGCTCTGTATTGGGACCACAGCTCTTTGTGATTTATGTCAACGATTTAGATGAGGGCATTGAAAACTATATCAGCAAGTTTGCTGACAATACTAAACTGGGTGGCAGTGTGACATGCGAAGAGGACGTTAGGAGAATACAAGGAGACTTGGATAGGCTGGGTGAGTGGGCAGATACTTGGCAGATGTCATTCAATGTGAATAAATGCGAAGTTATCCACTTTGGAAGCAGGAACAAGAGGGCAGAGTATTGTCTGAACGGTGTAGAGTTAGGTAAGGGAGAAATGCAAAGAGACCTAGGAGTCCTAGTTCACCAGTCAATGAAGGTGAATGAGCAAGTGTAACAGGCAGTGAAGAGGGCAAATGGAATGTTGGCCTTTATTACAAGGGGAATTGAGTACAAGAGCAAGGATGTCCTTTTGCATTTGTACAGGGCCCTGGTGAGACCACACCTGGAATATTGTGTACAGTTTTGGTCTCCAGGTTTAAGGAAGGACATTCTGGCAGTTGAGGAAGTGCAGCGTAGATTCACTAGGTTGATTCCTGGGATGGCAGGGCTGTCTTACGCAGAGAGATTGGAGAGATTGGGCTTGTACACACTGGAATTGAGGAGATTGAGAGGGGATCTGATTGAAACGTTTAAGATAATTAAAGGATTTGATAGGATTGAGGCAGGAAATATGTTCCAGATGTTCGGAGAGTCCAGTACCAGAGGGCATGGATTGAGAATAAGAGGTCAGTTATTTAAAACAGAGTTGAGGAAGAGCTTCTTCTCCCAGAGAGTTGTGGAGGTGTGGAATGCACTGCCTCGGAAGACGGTGGAGGCCAATTCTCTGGATGCTTTCAAGAAGGAGCTAGATAGATATCTGATGGATAGGGGAATCAAGGGATATGGGGACAAGGCAGGGACTGGGTATTGATAGTGAATGATCAGCCATGATCTCAGAATGGCAGTGCAGACTCGAGGGGCTGAATGGTCTACTTCTGCACCTATTGTCTATTGTCTAATGTCCACTGCTGGGCATGGTGCAATAACCTAGAGAGTCTATTGCATGTCTCAGGAAAGGCAGCTGTTAAATTATTAACACTAAAACTTGCTCTCTTCATAATGACCCACATTTCGTTAGAGTACAGTTGATGCTTCCGTTATCTCAATGCTTAACACTAGCCGAGTTCAAGTGTTCACCTTCAACTAACTGGTAAACTAAAGACTTATATTGATTAGCTGTCCAATGATGACGAGAAGAAAACTGTGCGAGAGAGTTTTTAAATTGGAAAAACCATTGCACTAGGCAGTTACACTCTTTAGACCTTGGAAATCCGGACTAGAGATCACAATTGGGGAGTTCCTTGGCTGCAGTGGATGCCCATGACTACTTCTGTGGCTTATCAGGCAGTCTGCTCTCCACAAGGCATTACAGAACTGCCTTCTTCACCAGTGGATCTCACTTGATCTTATCTGCCTAGTCACCAGAGCTGACTGCACATGTTATCTCACTGGTATAAGGGGACAACCGGCTACCCTCACCTGGTTTAGCCCACCTGTACTGGGTAGTGGGCACTGTTGCATGCAAACAGCTTCCTGGAGATACAGGTTACAGCTGAGTGCCCAGTGAGTGAGCTGCCCCAGAATGGACATGACAAGCCCCTTCACCAGAGGTACTATCCCTCCCTGGATTTGCATAACAACCCCATTTCTTAAATGGTCCTCTGAGTGCAGACTGCACAATGCAATTACTTTGTGTTTAAGTGGCTATTGTTTACATAAAAATCACAGAATTACAGTGACCCAGGAGGCCATCTCACATCAGCAATCGCAATACAGCAAGGCAACCCCTTTCTGCTGTTATCCTCTATCATAGTGGTCACCAACCTTTTTAAGCCCAAGATCCCCTACCTCGGCCTTAGTAAAAGGCAAGATCGACCCCAGATCAATTAGTTACACGCATGTGCACCAGGGCAGAAAAGACCGGAAGTAAAACCCCGCAACCCGGAAGTAGAAAAAAATGTATAAACACCAGGGGTGCCCACACTTTTTTGCACCGCAGACCTGTTTAATATTGACAATATTCTTGCAGACCGGCCGACAAGGGTGGGGAGGGGGTGGAGTTAAATATGACCAGAATACACCAATACTCGAAGCAGGTTCCTTATATCCAGTCTATTCTGCAATTTAGTTTTCGCAGCTCTTGGCAGTTAGCTTCTGTCCCGCTTGCTCATGTTTTTTCCGCTGAAAAATTTCAACGCGGTTGTCTTTTAAGTGCAGGGTGCTTGGACTCAGAGTACCGAAGCAGCTTTGAGGGCTTCATTGCCTCATTTGACAGCCTCCTGGCCCGAACTGCGGCCTCCCGCCCGCCTGCCGCCAGACGCCTTGGCCAGGTGTGGCTGGTCGTGGGTGGGGTGAGAGGACAAAATCAGGGCCGGTGGTCCCCATACTGGGGCCGCGGCGGTCGCAGTCCGGAGAGAGCGACCGGCCAAGCGAGGAGCGCGACAGGGCGCGTGCCCCCATTGTAGTATCTATCGGCTGACAAAAGTTTATTTCAGTAGATCGCAGCGAGGTAGCGGCTCCGCTACTTACGAAACCTTCAGCCCGAATTAGGTCGTCCGCGAAAATTTTAGCACTGGGTTCCCCACGGACATTCGGTGTGGTAAACTGGTATAGAGGCAGCGCCCATCTGTCCGTGCTCCAGGCCGGTAGCAACAGCACTTCCTGCCGGCCCCGCGAAGCCAACCAGTGATCCCTGGCGCGAGGGTGTCACTGCATTTAGGCAACTGATGACCTCGTGTGGGTTCAAGTTCAACAGTGGGCGTGACAGGGAATGAGGAAAGGTGCAGCTGACTCATATTGTTTCCTCCCCGCCCGCTGGTTGGGGACCACTGAAGTACACTGTGTAGTGCGGGGGGGGGGGGGGGGGGCTACATGCATGTGCACTGGGCAGAAAGAACGGAACTAAAACCCTGCAACCCAGAAACAATCTCTCAACAGTATTTGTGTATTTATTTTTCAGTTTTTTTTCGGGATCTACTGGAAAAGTCTCAAAGATCGACTAGTCGATCGTGATTGACGGGTTGGCGACCACTACTCTATCACTACAAATTCCCACTCAGCACTTCTCCAATTCCTATCTTTGTAAGTTCTGATAGACTACAACCCCAGAGAGTTCCAGATAACAACTGTGTACAGAAGTTTTTCTCTGAATTTCCAACCATGACTAAAAAATCAAATCACAGATCATTGAATGGCCACAGCTTTGTCTGATGGCTGGCTGAGGGAAAAATATCGGCATGGACTGGAATCAATACCAGTGAATATGCTGCCAATGCAATTCAATGGGGATAAGGTAAAGAGGAGACGCAATCTATAAGCATGAAGGGAAATGTTCTAAGAGTTCTTTTATGTGCTTCTTCAGATTGTATTGTAGGACCATGGACAATCCACTGGCTATAACATCTCATATGAGTAATGCTGTGCTCCCCCTGTACTCCAAAACAGTAGCAGTCAACAGTACAAGTCTTGGAGTACAATGAACTTTGAAAATTTGCATGATGCCTTCTTGCACTAAAGGCCAGAGTTCCAACCTGAGGTCCACAGACCCCTTGGTTAATGGCAGGGGTCTACAGGAACACTGTTGGGAACCCCTGATTCAAGACCTTCGATGCATTCTACTGGGAAGGAATCAGAAAGCCTCATAGATGGTTCAGAAGGCCAACAAGGAACAATAAAGCCCCCAGTTTCAAAGTGGAAAACATAAAGCTGCCTATAAAAGGGCATCAATCTGCAATGTAACCTTCAGGATTGCCTGCTGTAATAAACAGCATATTGGTGTGTAACTGAGAGAAAGAAAAAGCTTTATGTATCTAACCATTTTTGTAAAATGTGGTTCATTTACGGTATAAAAGGTTCATCAGAATATTTGCCTAATTCTCAAACTAAAGCGCTGTCATCCTTAAATAGCGTGCTTTCTATGGTCCAACAAGCACGTGGACATTAAGTACTCCTCCTCCAGGGACACCCAGGCACAGACATATCTACAAAAGAGGGGCAGGCATTGGCCCCTGCTTTAGGAGTCGACCAAAAGAAAAGGAAACCTAACAACAAGGGGGAACCTGTTGCTATTGCCTGCCTTCCCTATATTTCCATGGTTTCTGGAAGGATCACTAGGATCCTGAATTAGCACCATCCACAATCCTGTAAGGAAGCTCAAATCCCAGTTTATGCTGGTCAAAAATGTCCTGGGACTCAGGACGGTTGGTGTTTACAGGATTCCCTGTGAATGCGGAGCAGCACATATCGGCCAGACGGTGCACGGTGGAAACCTGCATCAAGGAGCATAGGAAGTGTATCCACGTGGGTTGCCTGGAGAAATCGGTGGTAGCAGAACATTACATACTCAATGATTGATTTTGACGGCACAAAACTACTGTGAAGTGCCAAAGGCTTTTGGGACCATTTGGTGAAAGAAGCCAATGAGATAAGACTATAGAATAAGAATTTTAACAAAAATGAAGGTTTTGTTCCAAGAAAAAACTGAAATACGATTTTAAGCAAGGTGGGACAACAGAAACCTGACTGGTTGCGGACTAACCAATCAGGAGAGACAGCCACTTGGCATGCCTAGGCATCATCCCTGATAAAGATGGCAGAGTTTGTCATTGCAACATCGGTTAAAATCGACACCTGTACCCAGCTGGAAGCCTAAGAAGAGTTTATGTGTCATACACCCCAGGAAATCACTGGATCCTGTTTTCAATAAACCAATTGTTTGGAATCAGATGACTTTGCCTGGTACGTCATGGCAAGGTGTGTCTGCACCTATGCTTCTCCCTGTCCCTGCCACTCCTCGTCTGTCACCTTTCCCAAACCCCTCCCATGGTGCTTTTGCATTACCCATGGAGATGCTTTTCTTCATTAACCTGGATAACTAATGACCATAAATCAAGTTGTTGCAGTAATCTCAAAACTCACTGGGAGTGGGGTGGCATATGTCCAATACAAAGTGAATTGCCTGCAGATTTGCCAGTGGGAATAAAGTTTTACAGTCGCATAACATTTTAATTTTCCAGTTGTAAATAATGATAAAATTTGAAGGACAGATTGATTTATTTTAGAATTCATAATTTAAATGAGATTGAAACAAATCTACTATAGCTTCTGAACTTTAAATCACCTCAATTACATTGTGGCTCCTTGCCTGTAAAGTATGTTTTAAACCAGAAATGTGTCAAAATTATGCGTTATATATTGCAGAAACAAGAACTTTTTTTGTCCATTTCCCTATTTGTGACCAGTTACAGTTGTTGCCAGTTTACTGCCACCAGACTGAAATCTCAAAAGGTTATCTTTTGTTGCTACATATTGATATGACTGCTTATTTTAATATAATAATACCAGTAACAGGGACTGGTGCTAATATTATTTTGTGATTATGTGCTGGGTCGTAACTACATGTGCTATGTGTAACTATAGCATATGGACTGTGTTTTCCACCTTGGCCCCAGAGGAACATTTTGTTATACATGTATATAACTGAATGACAATAAACTTGGACTTGAAATTCTGAATTCCTACTTTTACTGTTGTTCCTTGATTTAAATTACTCAATAACTCAGTCTTTAAGATCAAAGAAATGATGATCATCAGACTATTTGGCATAGCCTGAATCAGAATCAGGTTTAATATCACTGACATACATTGTGAAATGTATTGTTTTGTGGCAACAGTACAATGCAGTACATAAAATAAACACTATAAATTACAATATGAAATATATATAAAAACATTAAATGAGGTAAGTAGCAAATAAGAGCCCGTACTCTGGCTTTGTTTGACATTACACCAAGATACTACTTCAATAAGCACAATAAAGCAGATAGAGCCATTATTAATCTTTAGACCACATGAGCTCCTCAAGAACAGATGAATGAGAAACATAGCTTACAGACTTTGGAGTGATATATAACATTAAACTAACAGGTACCTTTGTTGGTAAGGCATTGAACACTTTTTCCACAAAATTACTCTGCCAAGATGGTGCTCACCTCATCTGACTCATCAGACAGAGTCTTCAGCAACATGGGAAATAGTCCGTCCGTGTGCCAGAACATCTGCAATGTAGACAGAGGTGTGTCAGATTCTTTATTGACAGCCTTTCCTCAGCTAAACTCATTGCAGCTTCAATTCCGATTACTTTAGCTACATTATTTCTATCCGACACTCAGATGGGCAGACATTCAAAGTACCAAGTTCCATTTACACGTTATTTCCACCAATAAAACTGTCCTTAAGAGGACAATGATTGTTTACTTTCAGTAGTGCGTCCTGGAGATTTTACAGAACACAGGTGCAATGAGATGGAGAAGGGAGGAAGCAGATGAAGGTGGGGTGGGTGGGGGGAAATAGGGGAATGAAGAGAGACCAGTGGCTGGAAGGTGAACTGTTCTATTCTGTTCCCTGCCCCCTCCCCCCCCCCCAACACCAGAGACCACATGAATACATTTGGAGGATTTAAAAAAAGGCGGATCCATTGACCTGAAACTAGAGCAGTTTAACACTCGTAGGAATATGCAGATGCTCCCATTACAATGGAGTTGTAAGTGCAGACAGAATCTCAGGAGAACTCAGTCTGAGCAGTTGAAATGAGAAAATGCAGAGCTGCTGAGAACCCTGTGCTGTTCCATCTCTGCACTATTAGTATATTTCTCCCTCACACAAATGCTCTTGGCAACTTTTACAGAGTTTCCTGTACATTAAGTTCCCTGGATTCATAAATTTCTTATATAATCTATAATTAGAAAGAAACTAACATTTATACAATAACCAACATGCTCAGGAAGTCCAAAAATGGACTTCAACCAATGAAAAGCTCTGTGAAATTCTGCTTGAAATACACTTGTACAAAGGTTCTATGTCTCAATTGATAAATGCTGAATAAGAGTTTCAAATCAAATTAAACTGACAAGCAATTCAACTCACCAAATGCAGAACTTGTTAGTTATAAACATCACTTCATATTCCATCTGGTTGGCCTCCAATATGATGGAATAAATATTGATTTCTCAAAAATTCCACACACACCCCATTCTCTCCTTTTTCATTTTCCATTCTGGTTACCCTCTCATCCCTTCTCTTTTCCTCACCTGCCCATCACCTCCTTCTAGTGCCTCCCCTAATACTTTCTCCCATGATCCATTGTCCTCTATGATCAGATTCCTCTTTCAAAAGAGGCCTTTTGCCTCTTCCACCTATCAATTCCAAGCTTCTTACTTCACTCTCCCTCCCTATCCACCCACCTTGCCCCTCACCTGGTATCACTTATCACCTGCCAGCTTGTACCCCTTCTCCTTCCCCTTCCCCAACCTTCTTATACCGGCTGCTGCCCCCTTTCTTTCCTGTCCTGATGGAAGTTCTCTGCCCAAAACATCAACTGTTTACTTCCTTCCACAGATTCAGGCCAACTTGCTGAGTTTCTCCTACATTTTTTGTGTCTTGCTCAAGATTTCCAGCCTGTGCAAAATCTCTGTTTGTGAACTTCAATTAATATTTTGATGTGAGAAAGCCATAACATCTGACAAACAAGTGACATTCTCTCACCAGATATCCTATTTTAGCATTGTTAATGAAGGAATAAATCTGATCAGGCCTCTTGATAACCTCTCTACCTATCAAAACAATGGAGTGATAACTTTTTCCCTGTCTCCTCAGAGTAAATGGAGCATTGGTTTAAAAGCTCAAAAGCAACACATTCGATAGTTCAGAAGAATTATATTTCTTATATTAGGGCAGCACAATAGTGTAGTGGTTAGTGTAATGCTATTACAATGGTAGCTGTAAAATCGAAATTCAATTTTCACTATTCTCTGTAAGGAGTTTGTACATTCTCCCCGTGACCACATGGGTTTCCTCTGAGTGCTCTGGTTTCCTTCCACATTCCAAGATATATGGTTAGAGTTAGTGAGTTGTGGGCATGCTATGTTGGTGCCAGAAATACGGCGACACTTGCAGACTGCCTAGCACAATCCTCGTAGATTTAATTTAATGCAAACAACCATGTTTTGATTTACGCGTAACAAATAAAGCTAATCTTTTAGAATGCCACTTAGCTCACAAAAGGTTTGGACAGGTTCCGGCATATTACTACTTACTTCTTTAAAACCAACTTTATTTCAGCTGAGTTTCAGTTGAGATCTGGGAAAAGACTGGTTATTAAATTCCACAGCAGACTGACTATTCTGCATTGTGGCTACTTTCTTCATCTGTGGTAAAAATACATGTATTTCTACCAAACTGAACACACTTGTACAAAGGTTCAATACTTCTTCTGATAAATATTTAATAGGAATTTCAAATCAAATTAAACTGACAAGCAATTCAACTTACCAAAATCTGAACCTGTTAATTATAAGCCATGTACTGAAAATGCAATTTAATAGAAACTTCCCAATAAAGCAAAGGGAAAAAGCTTGAGGCTTCTTATCTCACAACTCAGGGACATGGTTAAATCTCATATATCTAAGATCAAAGCATGTTCTTTTTTTGAAACTGAATGGCAGCTCCCTGATGGGATCAACCTTTGACACAGTTTTTATAGATTTTGTGGTACTTCAATCAGAACACACTCATCTCATTTGTAAAGCAATTCTGGGTCAATTACAGCTGTATTTGGTCACAAGATAGAATAGCACAGAGGGACTAAGCACCAACAATTAGATCAGATTCCTGTTAAAATTCAGTGCATTTGCTTTCTGTTTGCCTCAATGCATAAGCATGGGTCACTTTTAATGTGAACAAATTTATTCAAAATATTTGGGTAATGCATCAGTTGGGTTGTGTTAATAACCCTGCTACCTTTAAATTAGATGCTTTCATGTTGATGTCCTTCCAAAAGTTCAGCAAATAAACCAAGACGACATACGAGTGTCATCCTTTAATTTTGTGCATACAGAGTATCTTCATCTTTCCAATACCCTCATCAACAATCCTCTCCTTCAGTATCATCAAAAACTGATCTAACCAAATGAACACATTTTAGCATGATACATCAAGTTCTTGGTCTTTATTCAAATCATTAATAGCCTAAAGGATAGAACCACTAGATTATCAACTGAACTGACATTGACACTGGCACAACTGAGTCTCTCACTATTCAGCCACTGAGTTCTTCCAGCACATTATATGTTGCTGCAGATTCCAGCATTTGCAGTCTTGTGTCTCGTGTTCAGGAACAGCTAATATCCTTCAATTGTCAGGCTTCTGAACTGGCATGGATACCCACACCCATCTCAACTCTGAACTAATTTGACAACCTAAGAACTCATTTTCAAAGACTCTACAATTCAAATTTACAGTGTTAGTTATTTTTATTTGCCAATTTATCTTTTTCTGCACATTGGTTGGTTGTCAGTCTTGTTTATGTATAGATTTTCATAAATGTTATTGTATTTCTTTATTTCCTATGAAAACCTGCAAGAAAATGAATCACAAGGCATTTATGGTTACTTTGATGTATGTACTTTGATAATAAATTTACTTTGACTCCACAAGTCAAGGACATCCTATGGGAGCACAAGACACCAGCAGACCTGATTTTAAAAATACAAGTTTTCTGCAGAGAGCAACGGAATACTCTGCACTTTCCAAGTACATTGCACTACAAACAACACCAAAGAGGATCTACAGTGCAGACCATGCGGAAAAAGCAGCTTGCTTGATCGGTATCCCAACTGCATTCTAAACATTCCTCCCCTCCACCACCAATCAAGTGAGGACACAAATTGTAACCTCCATAAGACCCCACCAAAGCAGACTTCAACAGCACTTCTAAACACGACAAATTCTAACATCGAATAAAACAAGGCCATTTGGTGCACAAGAACACCAGCCTCTCTGAAGGTACCAGATAACACAGAACAGTGAACATTACAGCACAAACAGGCCCTTCAGCCCATAACATTGTACCAACCTTTCAACCTGCTCTAAGGTCAATCTAACCCTTCCCACCAAATTTGGAAATACAATGGCATTTCTTCACCGTTGCTGGGTCCAGTTCCTGGGATTTCCCACTGAGATAGCACAACAGACTTGCCTTAATCAGAGGGACTGCAGCAGTTCAAGCATCAGCTCACCACCACCACCATATCAAGGGGAACCAGCAAAGAGCAAGGACGATCACATGCCTAGTGGATCAAGCCAAGGCCCCACCACTGTCCTCCCCTCCCCATACCCTGTGATGAAGGAGTCGTGGGAATCACATGAACGCTGCCTGCAAGGCAATGCAGAGAGTAACACAAAGGTCAACCTTGGACCTGGTTGAAGATTAGTATACATCATAAAACCCAATTCACTTTCAAGTCAGATTGCTACCTCAGGGTTCTGGCAACACAGGTAGAATCCTGATCTCCAGTGCTGTCTGTGTGGAGTTTGCATGTTCTCACAGTGATTTCAGGTGATCCAGTTTCCTCCCACATCCCAAAGTTGTGTAGCTTTATAAATTAATTGCCACTATAAATTGTAGTGTGTGCTAGACATGCAATGTGGGCTGCTGATGGGAGCATGGAGCAATTGGTTTATATAGGTGCTCGACAGGTGCACAGACTCAAAGGGCCTTTTCTGGTGTATTTCACTAGGGCTATCTTTCTTTTTCAATATTTTTATTGATTACTTGCATACATGAATACAAATACATTATGATATTATGAGAACAGAAACAAAGTTGAAATGCCCCGTATCTGTATATAGTAAATTAAACGTAATATTGAAAAGGTATATTTTATTCTAATCTATAGCAAAATCAAAACTCCATAACAAAAAAAAGAAAAAGAGAAAAAAGAACAGCTGTTTGGTTAAAAGAAAAGAAGAAAAAATCCTGAACATAGTTGTAAATTCAAACATATAATAGCCATCATCATTGCTGAACAAGTCAAAGATTGTGAAAGTAATTCCAAAAAGGTCCCCATAATGTGAAAAAATCTTGTCTAGGTACAGAAATAGAACACTTAATCTTCTCTAAATTTAAACATGACGTAACATTAATCAACCAATGGGCATTGTGTAGGCGGAGCAGCATCTATCCATTTAAGCAACAAAACTCTTCTGGCTAAAAGAGAAATAAAAGGCAAAATATGCAAATCATTCGGCTTAAGAGTAAAATCATTTCCTCCAACAATGCCAAACAAGGCAGTCAGAGGATTGGGTTTAAAGTTTACTTTAAAAAGCTCTGAGAAAGTTTGAAATACGTCATTCCAAAATTTATCAAGCCGTGGGCAGGACCAAAAAATATGATTTAGAGAGGCCCCTTCGACATTACACCTATTACAGTATGGAGAAAAATCTGAGTAAAAACGAGAGAGCTTATCTTTAGTCAGATAGACTCTATGAACCACTTTAAATTGTAAAAGAGAGTAACGCGCACATAATGAAGAGGTGTGAACAAGTTTAAAAATTTCATTCCAAGTATCCTCATCAATTGAAATCTGTAGGTCTTGTTTCCAGAGGTTTTTAATTTTATCTAACAGAATGTTTCTCATTACCAACAACATACTATCTCCAACAAACAGATCCTGAAAACATTTAATACCTAGTCTATAAAATTCTTTAAAAACTACATCAGTCAAAGAAGGTTTAAAAAAACTTAGAAAAACTGGGACTAGAGACTGAAAAACCAAATAACACAAAGAATTTTCTAAATTGTAACCAAATCCTCAAAGAATGTTTAACTACATAATTAACAGTTAAATTACTTAAGGATAGAGGAACTGAAGAACCCAGAAGAAAAAAAATAGAGAATTTATTAACAGAATTAACTTCTGAGGAAACCCAGACTGGACAGTCTTCACAATTAATGTAACCAAAACGTAAGGTAGTGTATGTTGACTGCCTAGTAGTAAAACCTAAAACTGGGTAGGGCTAATCCCCCATTTTTTTCAGTTTTCTGAAGATGAACTTTGTTTAATCGGGGGGTTTTATTCTTCCATAAATTCTTTAAGAAGTTATAATTGAGTTTAAAGAGTCAAAGAAAGGATTTAGGAATAAAAACAGGTAGGGCTTGAAATAAGTACAAAAATTTAGGCAAAATATTTATTCTAACAGAATTGATATGTCCAATCAGCGATAAAGAAAGGGGAGACCAGCTTGATAGTACCTTCTTAACATACTCTAAAAGAGTGATAAAGTTTTCTTTAAAAAGAGATCTATAATTTCTAGTAATTCACTCGGGGTATCAGAATTCCTACTGCTGCTCGTAAGGAGCTTATACAGTTGGCCCTCCTTATCTGCAAGGGATTGGTTCCAGGACCCCCCGTGAATACCAAAATTTGCGAATGCTCAAGTCCCTTATTTAACATGTATCAGTGCGGTGGTCTTTAGGACCCAGCGGAACCCCGGACTTTATTTAACGTCTCCATGCGGTGGACATTAGGACCTGGCGGCGCAGCTCTGAATCTGCAGTGTTTCTGTTCACGAAAATAATCACAATCGCGATTGAAAATAAGGTGGAAGTAATAAAGTGATCGGAAAGAGGTGAAACGCCATCGGTCATTGGAAAAGCATTAGGCTACAGTCAGTCAATGATCAGAACAATTTTAATGGAGAATGTGAAAGGTCCTGCTCCGATGAAAGCTACAATTGTTACTGAGCAACACAGTGGTTTAATTATTGAAATACGTATGTTTCTTAAGTGTTTTATATGCATAGAAAGGTAAAATATGTACTATGTACTAAGAAAAACGTTTGACTAACTGACGCTAAATAATACCTATTCTGTATATAGTACCTATTCTGACTTCAAATCCGACTGACTCAGGAATGGAACTCATTCATAACCCAGGGACTACCTGTACTTTAAAGTCATTTCCAGATTACTTATAATACCTAATACAATGTAAATGCTATGTAAATAGTTGTTATACTGTATTGTTTAGGGAATAATGACAAGAAAAAAGTCTGTACATGCTCAAGCAACGAGTGCTGGAGAGAGAACTTCCGGGTTTTCCTAATCTGCGGTTGGTTGAATCCGCGCATGCGGAATCCACGGATAAGGAGGGCCGACTGTACGTTCTCGCTGTGACCACTCGGGTTCCTCAGGGTGCTCCACTTTCTTCCAACAATCCAAAGATGTACCAGCTGATAGATTAGTTGCTCATTGCAAATTGTCCCATGATTAAGCTAGAATTAAATCAGGGAATTGCTGAAAACAGCCTATTCTGCACTGTATATCAATAAATCAAGCAATAAAGAGTTTGAGCCATGTCAGCTTCAAAACGAAATGTTAAGATGTTAAGTTATTCAGATATGCCTCTGAGTTAGGGAGTCTAATATTGATGACTGAGGTAGCAGAAATATTTGTTCAGCTTTCATGGCAAAGCTGGTCATCTCTCTGCCTGAGCAACGCAGGTGTACAAATGATTCAGATTAATTTATTACACCTATACGGAAACATACAGTGAAAAACGTCGTTTGCGTCAACAACAAACACACTCTGGAGTCAGACTGCAAGTGTTGCCAGATAGTCCGGTGCCAACATAACATGTCCACAATGCTTGGCAGAACACAAGGAACAAGACAACAGCAAAACAACCCCTTTCCTTCCTCCCACCCATTCGCACATACACAGGCAGTCCTCCAATTACAGGAGCTGGGCCTCCATGCTTTGGCTATGGCTTCTGAACCACCAAATGACCTTTGAACTCCAATCTTCAGTATCAACCGTGGTGTAGCCAATGATGAGAGCTTGAACTTGAAGTACGCCAAATGACCCGCCCTCAGCTTCCTGCTCTCACAGACATGCACTGATGTGAGATAGCCCAACAAGGCCAAACTGTATGTTTGGCCCCACGTCTGCATCACTGGTTCTTTGAGTGCGAGGCAGAGTTATGTACTCCAGATGTCTTTCATCACCATCCACGTCGCTGGCCTTCGAGCATGGAGCACAATCCTCAAGTATAACTCCTCCACATTCCTGATCCTTAGTCTGGCCTCTAACTCCCCACATCACTGTCCCTAAACCCAATATCCTTGACCTCCTGCTATTTTTCATGTAAATTCTGCCTATAGAAACATTTTTCCTACTGTTTTAATCACAAAATTTCAATAATTTGAACAGCTCTCAAAATGTTTTTCTGCATTCAGAGAACAACTCATCTTCTCCAGATATCACAAATTCCTGACCTTTGCTTCCAATAAATCTTACCAACATCATCTGTGAAATAGCATTTGAACTTAATATGGGCCGGAGTTGGGGACAAGAGTCCAGCTGACTTGTGTAGTAATACATATTGTAGGAAAGCTGGCATCTCTGAGAACGAAAGTCCACAACTAACTATGTTGGCTATTTTTAAGGAGTAGAAGACTAAAGGGAAACATTTAAAAACCAAACTGAACAATTTTAGGATTGTGATGGTGAACAGGCCTATTGCAGAAAAAACACTTATAGACCTGGTTTAATTGCTTTTTATTTATATTCCAATGTTTTATTTTATTTACTATTCCGACATGTGTGCAGTGGGATCGGTAGGAATTTCTGTGCCAGCTGAGTCACTGGGATCAATGTGCAGTGTTTTCAACTTTCTTTGAAGTTGTATCTCCAAAAAGGTCCACATAACAAGTTCAGTAACGTTTACAAACCTTGAGAGAGATATCAGTTTAAAGTTCTACCAAAAGCCTGACAGAACAATGTATAAGCAAACGCTTCAACAATACTGGATTAATTTAGAATGTTGATAGTCTAGAACAGAGTATGGGGTTACCAACAGATGACTTTTGATGTATTTCATACTGACTTTTAACATCAGGTTGCTCTGAGAGTGGTCCTGGACCAGGTTAGTCTAGGTCCACTCTCAGAGCAATCTGATCTCTCACCAATGACATGGGTAGGAAAAGGGATGATGCTTGAAGAGAGAAGAGTGTGAATTTTACCAGGATGCTGCCTGGATTAGAGAGCTTATTTTATGAGGATAGATTAAGCAAGCTAGGGCTTTTCTCTTTGAAGCAAAGAAGAATGAGAGGTCACTTAATAGAGGTGTGCAAGATTGAGTAGACAGCCAGAGATATCTTAATAGCGCAGAAATGGCAAATACAAGGGGGCATAATTGTAGGCTGAATGGAGGAGAGCATAAGGGGATGTCGGAGTTAAGTGTCTTTTTTATACTGAGTGGTGAGTGTATGGAGCGTCTTGCCAAGGCAGATACATCAGAGGCATTTAGGAAACTCTTTAGATAGGCACATAACAGTGGCATGCAAAGGTTTGGGCACCCCTTGTCAAAATTTCTGTTACTGTGAATAGCTAAGCGAGTAAAAGATGACCTGATTTCCAAAAGGCATAAAGTTAAAGATGACACATTTCTTTAATATTTTAAGCAAGATTACTTTTTTATTTCCATCTTTTACACTTTCAAAATAACAAAAAAGGAAAAGGACCCGAAGCAAAAGTTTGGGCACCCGACATGGTCAGTACTTAGTAACACCCCTTTGGAAAGTATCACAGCTTGTAAATGCTTTCTGCAGCTAGCTAAGAGTCTTTCAATTCTTGTTTCGGGGATTTTCGCCCATTCTTCCTTGCAAAAGGCTTCTAGTTCTGTGAGATTCTTGGGCCGTTCTGCATGCACTGCTCTTTTGAGGTCTAACCACAGATTTTCGACGATGTTTAGGTCAGGGGACTGTGAGGGCCATGGCAAAACCTTCAGCTTGCGCCTCTTGAGGTAATCCATTGTGGATTTTGAGATGCGTTTAGGATCATTATCCTGTTGTAGAAGCCATCCTCTTTGCATCTTCAGCTTTTTTACAGACGGTGTGATGTTTACTTCCAGAATTTGCTGGTATTTAATTGAATTCATTCTTCCCTCTATCAGTGAAATGTTCCCAGTGCCTCTGGCTGCAACACAAGCTCAAAGCATGATTGATCCACCCCCATGCCTAACAGTTGGAGAGGTGTTCTTTTCATGAAATTCTGCACCCTTCTTTCTCCAAACATACCTTTGCTCACTGCAGTCAAAAAGTTCTATTTTAACTTCATTGGTCCACAGGACTTGTTTCCAAAATGCATCAGGCTTGTTTAGATGTTCCTTTGCAAACTTCTGATGTTGAATTTTGTGGTGAGGACACAGGAAAAGTTTTCTTCTGATGACTCTTCCATGAAGGTCATATTTGTGCAGGTGTCGCTGCACAGTAGAACAGTGCACCACCACTCCAGAGCCTGTTAAATCTTCCTGAAGGTCTTTTGCAGTCAAACGGGGGTTTTTATTTGCCTTTCCAGCAGTTGTCTTGGAAAGTTTTCTTGGTCTTGCAAACCTCAACTTGACCATTCCTGTTAATTACCATTTCTTAATTACATTACGAACTGAGGAAACAGCTACCTGAAAACGCTTTGCTATCTTCTTATAGCTTTCTCCTACTTTGTGGGCATCATTTATTTTAATTTTCAGAGTGCTAGGCAGCTGCTCCGAGGAGCCCATGGCTCTTGATTGTTAGGATAAGGTTTGAGGAGTCAGGGTGTTTATAAAGCTTTGAAATTTGCATCACCTGGCCTTTCCTAATGATGACTGTGAACAAGCCCTAGCCCTAACAAGCTAATTAAGGTCTGAGACCTTGGTAAAAGTTATCTGAGAGCTCAAATCTCTTGGGGTGCCCAAACTTTTGCATGGTGCTTCTTTCCTTTTTTTTCTACTCTAAAGTTGTACAAAACAAAAATAATACACTAATCTTGTTTAAAATGTTGAAAAGAATGTGTCATCTTTAACTTTATGACTTTTGGACATCAGTTCATCTTCTACTCACTTAACTACTCACGGTAACAGAAATTTTCACCAGGGATGCCCAAACTTTTGTATGCCACTGTAGATGACAGAAAAATGGAGGGTGATGTCGGAGGGAAGGGGTAGATTGATCTAAGAGTAGGTTAGGTTACAACATCGTGATTGAAAGTGCCTCTGCTGTACTGTAGTGTTCCATGTTCCCGATAATCCATTCTCCCCTCTCATTCACTCACATACATGTAGGTGAGTTTACAGGAGCCAAGTAATGTACTAATCAGCATATCGTTGGGATGTAGGAAGAAGCCAATTTCACACAGGACTAAAGGCGCATTAGTCACTGCAGATGCAACCCCGCATTACTGTCTGCTGTGCAAACGTGTATCCTTCTCTTTGACCTCATCCCATTCCCATTGCACAGACAATTTTCATTTTAATCAGATGCCAGAGGTCACATTCTTTCCACAAAAAGGCAAAAGGCTCAAGAGGGACTCCAGGTTCTTGAACACAAAATGCATAATGATAACCAAGGTAACACAACAGTTAGTGTAACACTATTACAGCTCCAGCTCAAAGATCAGGGTTCGATTCCTGCCACTACTATTATGAGTGGCCTACCACCCCACCAGCCTCTGGGTCCAACGTATTATTCTCCGTAACTTCTGCCACCTCCAACGGGATCCCACCACCAAGCACATCTTTCCCTACCCACCTCTTTCTGCTTTCCGTGACTTCCTTGTCCAGTCGTCACCCTCATCCTTCCCACCGATCTCCCTCCTGGCACTTATCCTCGTAAGTGGAACAAGTGCTACACCTGCCCTTATACTTCCTCCCTCACCACCATTCAGGGCCCCAGACAGTCCTTCCAGGTGAGGCGACACTTCACCAGTGAGTCGTCTGGTGTGGTATACTGTGTCCGGTGCTCCCTTTTATATAGTGTTGAGACCTGATGCAGACTGGGAGACTGTTTCGCTAAACACCTACTCTCTGTCCACCAGAGAAAGCAGGATCTCCCAGTGGCCACACATTTTAATTCCACGTCCCATTCTCATTCTGATATGTTTATCCATGGCCTCCTCTATTGTCAAGATGAAGCCAAGCTCAGGTTGGAGGAACAACAACTTATATACCGGCTGGGTAGCCTCCAACCTGATGGCATGAAAATTGACTTCTCTAACTTCCGTTAATGCCCCTCCTCCCCTTCTTACCCCATCCCTGACATATTTAGTTTTTTTCCCCCCTCCTCTTTTTTTCCTATCTCTCTGCCCATCACTCTGCCCGTTCTCCATCTCCCTCTGGTGCTCCCCTCCCCCTTTCTTTCTCCCTAGGCCTCCCGTCCCATGATCCTTTCCTTTCTCCAGCTCTGTATCCCTTTTGCCAATCTCCTTTCCAGCTCTCAGCTTCATCCCACCCCCTCCGGTCTATCATTTCGCATTTTCCCCTCCCCCTTCTACTTTCTAATCTCTTACTATCTTTCCTTTCAGTTAGTTCTCACGAAGGGTCTCGGTCTGAAATGTCAACAGTGCTTCTCCCTATAGATGCTACCTGGCCTGCTGCATTCCACCAGCTTTTTGTGTGTGTTGCTGTTATTATGAGCGACAACTTGGGTTTCCTCCAGGTGCTCCAATTTCCTCCCACATTTCAAAGAAGTACAGGTGAGGGTTAGTGAGTTGTGGACATGTTGTGTTGGCACCAGAAGCGTAGCAACACTTGCAGCTGCTCAGCAAAATCCTCGCTGATTTGATTTGACGCAAATGACACATTTCTCTGTCGATTTCAATGCACGTGATAAATACAGGTAATCTTTCATTTTTAGCTGAATGTAGGACCAAAGACACTCTAGTGCAAGAGATACTGCTTTTCAGATGAAATGCTCAACCAATGGTAGAAAGAAGAGTTGGCAAGATTTAGAAAGGAATTTGCAAGCATGCATCTTGACAGCATAAGCCACAGTGGCCAGTGGTGGAGAGATTAATTCAAGAGCAAGTCAGACAATAGGAGTGTAAGTGCCTTGAAGGGTCATAGAATCAGCTAAGATCACAGACTAGTGACACTAGAGATGGTGTCCGATAACTCTACGAAGTTACGAGAACTCTGAAACTGAGCTGTTTATTCACAAGGAGACAATTAGGTTAAGCAGAGCATGATGACGGGCAAGCAAGAGTAGACAATTTAAGTGCAGCAACAAACGCTCATTGTTAGAAATGGTGCATAAAACCACACCACAGTAAGGATACTCTTGGGGAAACTGGAGGCATTTTGCTTTCCGTAGAGAGCAACTATTCAATCAGTGAACAAAGTTGAAATGCAAATCCCGTGCAAGGATGAGTGAGTGCTCTGTTGAGATTCGGACACATTTCAAAGAATATCTAGAGAAGCTCCCACAGAGTACTGACATTAAATTTCGCAAGTGTATGTGAAGGAGATGCTCCTTCCAGCGTGAGACTCTGGAAACTAAGACAGAAATTAGATAAGTTTGTTTTCAAATACGGTATCAGAGGCTTTTGTGGACATGGGCGGCCTCTTGGAGTTCATCAGCGAGTCAGCTTAAATCTTCTGGTCTCACATCTGTTTTTTGCTCCCTTTCAAGGTGGCTGGGATGCTGTCAGAGTCATGATCTACAGCTACACTCATGGACAGTGGGTTCTAGCTCTTCGGAACTCGACGAGGGCCTGCGTTTCGGGATCTCCAGAAGCAGCTTTGAAGACGTGCTTTTGTGTGCAGCCTTGTGTGGCTCTGTGGATGACCCAACTCATCGCCGATGTCGCCGATTGAAGCGTTGTGGGAGATCAGAATATCAAGACAACGGGTGCAGCTGTCGGAGGCCTCTGCACTGAAGCAATTTCTCTCTCTCTCTCTCAATGGGGTTGCTAATGCTTTCTGCTGAAACAATGGGGGGAGGGGGAAGGGAACTTTGGGGTTCTCACGTTTTTCTTTAAGGTTTCTTTTCTCTGTTTCATAGATGTCTGAAAAGAGTAAAGATTTCAGGTTGTATACATTAAACTGAACCACTGTAACATGACTATTTGGCACTCTCTCCCTTAGACAGAGTCTAAGGCAGAAGCAGATAAATTCTTCGTGAGGTGGTGGCAAAAGGTTACAGCAGGAGGTAGAACGTGGAGTCTGACAGGAGCAGAATGAGGCCACTCAGCCCATCAAGTCTGCTTCACTATTCCACCATGGCTGATTTATTATACCTCTCAGATCCATACTTCTGCCTTCTCCCTGCAACCTCTGACACCCTGCCTAACCAAAAATCTATCACCTCCACTTTAAATACACCCACTGACTCAGCCTCCACAGTCACCTGTGGCAATGAATTCCACAGATTAACTGCCCTCTGGCTAAAGAATTCCTGAGCAGATTACAAGAAGGATAGATGAAGGGGATGCAGTGGATGTTGTATACTTGGACTTTCAGAAGGCCTTTGACAAGGTGCCACACATGAGGCTGCTTACCAAGTTAAGAGCCCATGGTATTACAGGAAAGCTACTAACCATGGTTAGAGCATTGGCTGATTGGTAGGAGGCAGCGAGTGGGTATAAAAGGATCCTTTCTGCTTGGTGCCAGTGACTAGTGGTGTTCCACAGGGATTGGTGTTGGGACCACTTCTTTTTATGCTGTATATAAATGATTTAGATGCTGGAATAGATGGCTTTGCTGCCAAGTTTGCGGATGATATGAAGACTGGTGGAGGGGCAGGTAGTGTGGAGGAAACAGGTAAGATGCAGAAGGACTTGGACAGATTAGGACAATGGGCAAGGAAGTAGCATATTATATACAATGTTGGAAAATGCATGGTCATGACTTTGGTAGTAGAAATAAAAATGCAGACTATTTTCTAAACGGGGAGAAAATCCAGGAATCTGAGATGCAGAGGGATTTGGGAGTCCTTGTGCAGAACACACTGAAAGTTAACTTGCAGGTTGAGTCAGTGGTGAGGAGGACAAATGACATGTTAGCATTCATTTCGAGAGGTCAAGAATACAAGAGGAGGGATGTGATGCTGAGACTTTATAAGGCACTGGTGAGGCCTCACCTTGACTACTGTGAACAATTTTGGGCCCCTCATCTTAGAAAAGATGTACTGGCATTGGAGAGGGTCCAGAGGAGGTTCACAAGGATGATTTCAGGGAGGAAAGGGTTATCATACGAGGAACGTTTGATGGCTCTGGGTCTGTACTTGCTGGAATTCAGAAGGATGATGGGGGATCTCATTGAAACCTTTCAAATATTGAAACGTAGATGTGGAGAGCATGTTTCCCATGGTGGGGGAATCTAGAACAAGAGGGCACAGCCTCAGGATAGAAGGACGCCCTTTCAAAACAGAGGTGTGGAGAAATTTCTTTAGCTAAAGCGTGGTGAACTTGTGGTATTTGTTGCCACATGCAGCTATTGGGTGTATTTAGGGCAGAGACTGATAGGCTCTTGATTGGACATGACATCAAAGGTTACGAAGAAAAGGTTAGGAACCGGGGTTGAGAAGGAGATAAAAGAAAGGATCAGCCATGGTTGAATGGTGGAGCAGACTTGATGGGCCAGATGGCCTAATTCTGCTCTTATGTCTCTGATCTTATGGTCTAAAGAAATTCCTTCATCTCTGTTCTAAATGGTTGCCCCTCTGTTCTGAGGCTGTGCTCTCTGGTCCTAGACTCCCCCACTATAGGAAACATGCTCTCCACATCTACGTTATCTAGGCCTTTCAATATTCAATAGGTTTTAATGAAATCCACCCTCATTCTTCTAAACTCCAGTGAATACAGGCCCAGACCCATCAAGCACTGCACACGTTAACCTTTCATTCTCAGAATCATTGTCGTGAACCTCCTATAGACCCTTTCCAGTGCCAGCACATTCTCTGTTAGATAAGGGACAGTGAAACAGAAGATTTCATTGATAGGCAGTGCAGGCTTGCTCCTGCTTATTGTTCATAATTTTCTATTTCACTGCATTACCAACACAAATGTCTCAGATGCCATTTGCTTAATTAAAAACTGGGGAAGAACAACCAGCCAGAGCTCTGACTTTGTCTCATAATTCAGTGAAAAATTACATTCACCAAACAAATAACGAATAGATCAGGTGTACCCAGGATCCAAATGGAGCCAAATAGTCTTCAAAATGCCAGAGGCATGAATAATGAACATTTACGATGAATGCTCGCATAGGAAAGCAGCATCCATCATCAATAATCCCCACCACCCAGGCCATTCTCTCCTCTCGCTACTATCATCAGGCAGAAGGTACAGGAGCCTGAGGCCCCACACCACCATGTTCAGGAACAGTTATTACCCAACATTTCTTTTTTAGATATCCTCAGACAGATGCCTTATTTTCAGTTCATTCAGCATGGATAATTTCACACATCCCTGAACTGATTCCACAATCTATACATTTACTTTCAAGGACTCTACAACTTAGGTTCTCAGTATCATTTATTAGCTCATTTATATTTTTCATAAATTCTAATTGTATTTCTTTATTTTCCAGCAAGAAATTGAATCTCATGGTAGTATATGGCGCCATATACCTACTTTGATAATATTTTGAGCTCTTAATTTACTTTGAACTTTTAAGGAAACACTTTTAAGAACTATCACAATACCTGAACTCAAAAGGACTTTGCCCCTCAATTGGTACATGTTCTATAGAAAGTAATCTGCAGTACAAACCGGCACCTTTAGGAAAGGCTAAAGAAATGACAAAGGTGTGTAGCTCTCACATCATTCTCCGCAACCTCCGCCATCTCCAAAGGGATCCCACCACCAAGCACATCTTTACCTCACCCCCCACCCTTTTGCTTTACACAATGATCACACCCTCCTTCATTCCCTTATCCATTCATCCCTCTCCACTAATCTTCCTCCTGGCACTTAAACTTGCAACGGACTAAATGCTACACCTGCTCATTCACCTCTTCCCTCACCTCTATTCAGCACCCCAAACAGTCCTTCCAGGTGAAACAAAACTTCACCTGTGAATCTACTGGTGACATCTGTTGTGACTCGTGCCCCTGAAGTGACCTCATCTATGTCGTAAATTGGGAGACAACTTCATCGAGCACCTCCACTCTATCCAACAAAAGGGGAACTTACGGTGGCCTCCAACGTGCCGGTCCCTGGCCTCCTCTTGTGCCACGATGAGGCTACCATCATGGTGCAGGACACTTTATATTCCATCTGGGTTGCCTCCAAACTGACTGCATCAATATGAGTTTCTCTTTCTGGTAAAATAAAATTACCCTTCCCCTCCCCTCTTCTTCTATTCCGCACTTGTGCCCTTTACCTCTTCTCATTTGCCTACCACCTCCCCTGGATCCCCTCCTCCTGTCCTTTCAGATGCCTTCCTTTCCAGCCCTTTATGTTTCTAGCCACCAGGCTTTACCTATCATCCTCCAACTATCCTCCTTCCCATCCCCTGGTCCTTCACCCTTCCTTTCCAGTCTTGACCTGGAACGTTGACTGTTTGTTCCTCTCCACAGATGCTGCCTGACCTGCTGAGTTCCTCCAGCATTGTGTGTGTGTTTCTCAGGTGTAGATTTATTTAATGAAAGAGAAATAAAGACATTGACTGATTTTGAAAGCACTTGCAAAATTGCCTTCCAATGTCATTCAGTCTCCTGTGATTTAGTGCGATTAAGTGGGCGTGGGGATACAAGTACTTGCCAACCGCGGGCACTTGTCAAAGCACAATCATTCATGGTTTCACTGATAGGTGTGCAGTTAGCAGAAGCCATCCAGATGTCCCTGTGCTTCTCACAACTTGCAGCCATGGGACCCATTTCTATAAACACAGTACTCCTGTTGGCCTTTCCCTGTCCATGTACAGACAGCAGGGCTCCGACTGACCCACAATGCACGCCACATGGGCTAAGACCACTTCAAAGTGCTTTCACTCTGATGTACAATTCATACCGTTTACCTCATTATCTGAAACAGTTTATATAAAGCCCAACAATCAATTACCCTCTTGAACTAATCTCATCAATGATACAACAGTAAAAGCTTTCAGTAAATCAAAGCTCTGGCTTTTAAGCCATTGGGCTCTCAGTGTTAGCCTATTTTTGTAAAGGGCATATGTCAATGAAAAGTACTTAAAATCAAGAATAAAGCTCCCATTATAGCCTGACCAGTAGCTGATCCACAGCAGCCTAACCTGTCAGGTAGTCACAGAGTAATACAGCGCAGAATCATTGTTGCCGACCAAGGTGCCCCCACCTGAACTTGCCTCATTTGCCCATGTTTGGCCTATATCCTTTCAAATCTTGAAAGGATACGTCTTGCACAATAAGATGGAGCCTTGACCCCACAATCACCCTCATTATGACATTGCGCTTTACCGTTGACCTGCACTGCACTTTTTCAGCAGCTTTTACACTTTATGCTGCATTGTTATTGTTGCACCTTATTCTAGCTCAGTGCACTGTGTAATGATCAGCTTTTCACTATTTCTTGGTCGATATGACAGTAACAAACCAATACCTTATTTTTCCACGTACCTAACCAAATGCCTGTTAAAATTTTCTTATTACACCTCTCTCAGGCAGCTTATTCCATATAAACACCACTCTCTGCATTAAGTCTCTTTTAAATCATTTCCCTCTCACCTTAAACCAATGTTTTCTAGTTTTTGGTTCCCTGTGAAAACAATTGTCTCCATTCACCTTATCTATACCCCTGTAATTTTATACAACTCTGTAAGGCCACTCCTCAGTATCTGATGCTCCAAGGAATAAAATTTATTTTTAATTAGAGATACACAGAGCAGAACAGGCCCTTCTGGCCTTTGAGCAACCCCCAACATCCCGATTTAACCCTAATCTGATCATAGGACAAGTTACAATCACCAATTAATCTACCTAGTATGCAGAAACATAGAAAATCTACAGCACAATACAGGCCCTTCAGCACACAATACTGTGCCGAACATGCACTTACTTTAGAAATTACCTCGGGTTAGTCATAGCATTCTATTTTCCTAAGCTCCATGTACTTGTCCAAGAATCTCTTCAACGACCCTATTGTATCCGCCTCCACCACTGTCACCAGCAGCCCATTCCACACACTCACCACTCTCTGCGTAAAAAAACTTGTCCCTGACATCTCCTTTGTACCTGCTTCCAAGCACCTTAAAGCTGTGCCCTCTTGTGTTAGCCATTTCAGCCCTGGGAAAAAGCCTCTGACTATCCACACAACCAATGCCCCTCATCATCTTATACACCTCCATCAGGTCACCTCTCATCCTCGTCGCTCCAAGGAGAAAAGGCCGCGTTCACTCAACCTATTCTCTGTAATTTATTATTTTATTGAAGTTCATCATCAAACAAACATTTCCATAAGATGTATTTCAGACATTGTACATATATATCATATAATCATATATATCACAAATCTCCACAAAGTATTTATCTGGGGTATACACTTATAGAAAAGAGTGGAAAGGTAAAACAAGCAAAAGGAAAGAACTATGCACAAGTAGGGAGTGATCTTTTTTTACAACAGATTCATTGATTTGTGAGAATAAAATCAGGCCTATAAGGTATTATGTAGTGTTACAAAGGATAAACAGCTCTGATGGGCAGAAGGGTGCAGGGTTGCCCATGTCCCCCTCCCCTGGGAGAATTACAAACCGTTACTGTTGCCAGGCTGCTAATGAGAGAGAAAGAGATGGAACAAAAACATACTGGAACTGGAACATTTGCTTCAGATAAGGGACAGATAACACAGGGAGAAAGAGACTTGTTGTTCCACCATATTATGACTCCTGTAAGACTTATGGCTCTGGAGAGGGCTGTTTACTTGGTACCATTCTGTTCATTAAAATTCCTCAGTGGACAGCCGGAGTGGGCTGGTTTGATGGATTAAGCCATTCAAAACTGATTGACACCTGAGACCCCGTGAGTAGGGATAAAAGTGAGGTCTGGGGAGACACCCCTCATACACACCAGGAGACACACTAGTGAGCATTGCTTAAGTGTTGGAACCCACGAGAAGGTGTGGGGGCATCGGAGACCGAACGAAGGATCGGTCAATTTTAACTCACAGTGTTTATAGCGAGGCGGGTGGGGGCTTGTGTGTGTGTCCACCGTAGAAGAATGGTCTAGCTAAAGGACAGAGGGGTCATACCTGAATGGCCACAAAAACACATTGACAGATCAAGAACGTAAAGGAAGGCTTGACTGGCTGTCACTGTTTGCTCGCGCTCTCTCTCTCTCTCTCTCTAACAATTACAACACATCGACCAACAACTACCTCAGCCTGTATGAACCGAACTGAACTTTATATTCACATATGACAATTCATTATCCCCTAGGCATTGACAGAGCTTGTTTATTATTGATTATTATTATACCCACACTTTTAGGTTCAGTATTGCTAACGTGTATTATCTGTATATTTGCATTGTTGATATTGATTTGTATATTTTACTAATAAACACTGTTTTGAAAATGGTACCAGACTCCAACGGATACTTCTATCTTTGCTGGTAAGACACCCAGTTACGGGGTACGTAACAGTAGTTAAACCATTTTTCCCAGTCTGAATCAAATTGTTCCAGCTTATGATTAACAGATGCTGTTATCTTCTCCATTTTGTAAGTGCCCATTGTAATTTCCATCCATGTATTTAAAGTTGGGCTCTCCTGTGATAACCATTTCCTAGTAGGAGTCTTTTTACCAGCCACCAACAGTATATTCATTAAATATTTATCTCTTTTCAACCATTCTTGAAGTATATATCCAAAATATATGGTCTTACTCTCTAAGGGTATTTCACATTTAAAGATGTCTTGTATGGCATAGTTTTTGATAACAGGGCAGTCCCAAAAAATATGATAATGATTTGCATTTTGATTTCCACAATTTCTCCAGCAAACAGGGAGTTTACTATCATAATGGGATTTCTGAGAGGGTGTAATAAAATATCTTATCAAGTTTTTCCATCCAAACTCCCTCCATTTCTGTGAACTGGTACACTTCCATTGATAACTCCATATTGTTGTCCAGTCTTCCTCAGATATAATTATCCCTCCTTCCTTCTCCCATTTTGTTTTAATGTATGAAGTCGAATGTTTTAAGATTTGACAACCCCTTATACATGCTTGAAATGATTCTACTGTAGCAATGTGCTACACACAGCGCTGAAATAACTACACGCAGTTGGTAAGTCGTTCCAAGACTAGTTTATTCAAACTTCGCGGAGCTGGTATTTCAATCCCTAGCGCCCGCCCTCTCCAGGCGGAAATGACATCAGAGGTGCATTACCAAAGTCTCTCCCCGCGCGCTGGCTACTTGTGAGCTGGTTCGCCTGCGCAGAAAGTGGGTCGTCACACTCCTACCATTATCTGAATTATATGCTTTTCTAAATAGCTCTATCAAGCATGTACTTGCCTTGGTTATATTTTTAAGCGTCTTATTAACATATTGTCGCATCTGTAAATACTGATAAAAATCTTGTTTTCCTGATGTGTTTCTCTTTAAGCATTACAAAACTGAACAGTGTTCCTTCTTTCATTATGTTGCAAAGCACTGTTATTCCTTTTGCTGTCCAGTTCTTAAATCTAGCATCCAATTTATTTGGTGTAAAATCCGAGCCATATGCACACCATTTAAGAATTGCAATATCTCCCTCTAGATTATATTCTTTTATAGTAGTTTTCCATATTTTAAGAGTCAATTTTACCCATGGGTTATCAATAGTATTTATGTACATTTGCAGGTCGTTATCAGCCAAAATTGCTTGTATTGGGATGGGAAGTACCCGCTCCTCAATGTTTTTCCATTGCGCATCATATGATGGGTTGCACCAACATATCACAGCTCTCAACTGTGCTGCAAAATAATAATCTCTAAGGGAAGATAGGCCCCATCCCCCCTTTTCCTTTGCTAATTGCAAAGTTTTGAGACGAACTCTAGGCCTTTTACCCTGCCAAATATTCCTTGATAATATATTGTTCCATTCATTGAATTGATTTTGATTAATCTCTATTGGTAGGGTCTGAAAGAAATATAACAGTCTGGGCAGTATATTCATTTTAATAGACTCAATCCTTGAACTGAGACTGAAAAAAGGAATCAGGTTCCATCTTGCCACATCTTCCTTAATTTTTTTTATATAAAGTCTAATAATTAAATTCTGATAATTTTGCCAAATCTTTTGGCATAATGATGCCCAAATATTTGAAAGACTCTGTTTGCCATGCCCAGGGATATCGACTTGCAATTTCTCTTGTTGGGCTATAGTAATATGAAAGTAATTGGGTTTTTAGCTATGTTGATCTTGTATCATGATAATTGACCATATTGTTCAAAGGATTGCATCAATTTAGGTAAAGAGTATGTTGGTTGCCCTAGATAGATCAAAATGTCATCCGCATAACAAGCTAATTTATGCTCTGTCCCTTTAATTGTAATTCCCCGATATCTTCATTTTGTTCGATGCATTGAGCTAATGGTTCCAGATATAACGCGAAGAGTAGTGGTGACCATGCACAACCCTGTCTCGTGCCCCTTTCTAGGGTAAGACTACTTGATAAATATCCATTGATTTTAATCCCAGCAGTAGGATTGTCATATAGTGTCTGTATAGTTTTAATAATTGTGTCTTGGAAACCAAATCTATGTAAAACTCTGTAAAGAAAATTCCAATTAACCAAATCAAATGCTTTTTCAGCGTCCACGCTTATCACTATTGCTTCGATTTTATTTTTTTCCTATATGATCCATAATGTGAAGTGTCCTTCGTATATTGTCTTGTGTCTGGCATTGTCGTATAAAACCTGTCTGATTGTTACCTCTCAGTATGGGTAGAAATTCCTCTAATTGTTTGGCCATGATGGAGGTAAATAATCTATAATCTACATTAAGAACAGATATTGGTCTAAGTGACCCGCATTCCATTTTATCCTTGCCTTCAGTCGGTATAGCTGAGATTATCGCTTCCTTCCAGCTAAGTGGGATTTGTGTCTTTTTTAGAGCCCAGTTCAGTGTGGGGAGTAAAACAGGAATTAACTCATTTTTAAATTCTTTGTACCACTCTGCCATATACCCATCTGGTCCTGGTGGCTTGCTTAATTTAAGCCTACTAATTCCAGCTTTTAATTCAACTTCAGTTACGTCAGCAGTCATCGTTCTATTTTGTTCTTCGCTTAAAGTGGATAACTCTAGAGAATTCAAGAAGGTGTCAAATTTGGGTTATGCTTCCCCCGGAACTTTGGAATATAGAGTTTTGTAAATCACTTCAAAAGCTTCTTGAATTTCACTTAGCTTATTTTTTGTCATTTTCATTCTTGGGTCCCTAACTCTATGAATTGTATTTTCTGCTATCTTTTTTTTTCAGTTTCCACGCCAGTATTTTCATAGATTTTGATCCACTTTCATAATGTCTCTGTTTCAGAAACATTAAGTTTTTCCTGATTTCTTGCATAGCTAAACTATTTATTTCATTCCTAATTCTTTTAATTTCCCCTAATGTATCCTGTGCCAAATTCAATTTGTGTTTTTTTCTCTAGTTCCTTCAGCCTATTTTATAATTCCTCTAATGTTTTATTCCTTATTTTTTTCTTATATGAAGATATCGCTACAATTTTCCCTCTTAAGACAGACTTCAGAGCATCCCATAAAATGGGAGGTGAAACCTCTACATTATCATTAAATTCTAAGTAGAGACCAATTTCTTTTTTAATTTGTTCCTTAAAGTACGGATCATTGAGTAGACTTGAATTTAGTTTCCAAATTGTATTCTTTGGTTGTAGGTCAAAATCAATAGATAAATATATAGGTGCATGGTCTAGTGTCCCAATTCCACAGGTGTTTATTTTGTCTTTGTCTTCTCCAAATGTTATGAAATAGTCTGTTCTTGTATATACAGAATGGGGAGCAGAATAATGAGTGTAATCCCTTCTGTCAGGGGAAAGTTCCCTTGATATATCAATTAAACCAACATCTTCGAAAAGTGTATTAACTTTCTTATGTAAAGATTTTGTTTCATAGGTTTTTCTATTGGAAGATTGTAATTGTAATTGGAAGGTTTATTGAAATCTTCCAATTTATTGGAAGATTGGAAGGTTGTAATTGTAAATTTAAGTCTCCCCCACATATCAGGAGACCTTCTTTTCCGTTACCATAATATCAGTAATTTTCTGAAAGAAACCAATATCACTTCCCAGGGGTGTGTATATATTCAATAGAGTAACAGAATTTCCATCTATATTCCCTCTTATCAGAATATATCTGCCCTCTTTATCTCCCATTTCGAATACTTTTTCAAAATTTAGCTTACTTGAGATAAGAATAGCAACTCCTCTCCTATGTCCTGATTTATATGAGGAGAAAAACAGATTAGTGAAGCCCATTCTCTTTAGTTTTTTATGCTCATTTTCCTGTAAATATACTACATGGGCTTGTTCTTTTTTCATTTTGGATAAAATTCTCTTAAATTTGATTGGATTTAATAGCCCATTGACGTTAAAAGAAATGAATTTTACCTTGTTCTTAGCCATCTGTATTTATCTCTCAATGTATCATTGAAATTAGAATAAAACTTAATCGATCTACTCCCTGAACAAATAAGAACCAAGAAACGCAAATAATAAGAAAAAAGGCAACAAAGGTGTGATTCCAAGGCTGAGGTCTCTAGTAGCTGACCCTGTGTTGAGCTAGAGGAAATGTCTAGCTGTGGGAGATAACCCCTCCTACTTGTAAGTTGAGGGCCCCCATTGCAGTATTCATAAAAGTCAGTGAACAAATCCACTACACAGAAAAGATTTCCCTGTGTACTCCTCATATATATACATACACACACACACACACATATTACATACATACACATAAATGCACACATATATATATATTCTCATTTTGGTGGGGGAAAAAGGAGTAAGTGAGCGAATAAAGAATAACAACTAAGTAATATAAAATCCACATTATAATAAGTATTTCTCGAGGTAGGTATATCACCGTGTACTTTTGCTTCCGTTTAGCTTCTCAACATTTTAAAAGTTAGCCAAACCTTATGGCTCTTCTGAAGGGGGTGAGGACTGTCTTTGGGAAACTCCCGGTCTCTTCCTGATATATTTCTCTCGGCCTCCTCAATTCTCGCACTGTTTCCCAAGCGGGGCGGGATAATTCCTCAGCCAGACTTTCCCTCATTTTGGTCACACTGACGGGCAACTCCCTTATCTCTTTCAGGATTTCGATCATATTCGCCGTTTCACCTGAATGAGGCCCAGCAGCCGCCTCGCTAGCACGCGGTCAGGTAGGAGAGCCACTCGCTGCACTCCTCTCAGACGCAGGCTCCACAGTGTCGCTTTTTTATTTCCATTCTTTTTCCCCATTCTTGCCCCTCTTTTCAGTTTAAATATTTTTCGAAAAATGTGATGGGTTAACCGGGCTAAATACGCGTTTTTACAGACACTCAACCTATTCTCATATGCTCCCAATCCAGGCAACATCCTTGTAAATCTCCTCTGCATCCTTTTTATAGTTTCCACATCCTTCCTGTAGTGAGGTGACCAGAACTGAGCACAGTACTCCAAGTGGGGTCTGACCAGGGTCCTATATAGCTGTAACATTACCTCCCGGCTCCTAAACTCAATCCCACAGTTGATGAAGGCCAATACATCGTATGCCTTCTTAACCACAAAGTCAACCTGCATAGCTGCTGAGTGTCCTTTGGACTTGGACCCCAAGATCCCTCTGATCCTCCACACTGCCGACAGTCTTACCATTAATACTATATTCTGCCATCATATTTGACCGACCAAAATGAACCACCTCACACTTATCTGGGTTGGATTCCATCTGCCACTTCTCAGCCCAGTTTTGCATCCCATCAATGTCCCGCTGAAACCTCTGACAGCCCTCCACACTATTCACAACACCCCCAACCTTTGTGTCATCAGCAAATTTACTAACCCATCCCTCCACTTCCTCATCCAGGTCATTTATAAAAATTACAAAAGGGTCCCAGAAAAGATCCCACTGACCTCCATGCAGAATATGACCCATCTACAACCACCATTTGCCTTCTGTGGGCAAGCAAATTCTGGATCCACAGAGCAAGGTCCCCTTGGACTCATGGCTCCTTACTTTCTCAATAAGCCTTGCATGGGGTAACTTACCAAATGCCTTGCATATACACTACATTTACTGCTCTACCTTCATCAATGTGTTCAGTCACATCCTCAAAAAGTTCTATCAGGCTCGTAAGGCACAACCTGCCTTTGACAAAACCATGCTGACTATTCCTAATCATATTATGCCTCTCCAAATGTTCATAAATCCTGCCTCTCAGGATCTTCTCCATCAGCTTACCAACCACTAGGTAAGACTCACTGTTCTAAAATTTCCTGGGTTATCTCTACTCCTTTCTTGAATAATGAAACAACATCCACAACCCTCTAATCCTCCAGAATGTTTTCCATCCCCATTAATGATGCAAAGCTTATTGCCAGAGGCTCAATAATCTGCTCCTCCCAGAGTAGCCTGGGGAATATATCTCATCCTGTCTCGGTGACTTATCTAGCTTGATGCTTTCCAAAAGCTCCAGCACATCCTCTTTCTTAATATCTACATGCTCATCCCTATAATCACCAAGGTCCTTTTCCGTAATAATTATTTTGCTTCAGTATTCACTAAGTACCTCCGCTACCTCCTCTGGTTCTATACACACTTTTCCACTGTCACTCTTGATTGGTCCTATCTCTCATGTCTTATCATCTTGCTCTTCACATACTTGTTGAATGTCCTGGGGTTTTCCTTAATCCCGCTCGGCAAGCAAGACCTTCAGTCCACTTCCAGGGTGCCTAGGGCGCAACTCAAGTAGCAGCAGTACTCCCAATGGATATGATTAAATATTCCCGTTTTCAGCTAAAAAGTACAGTTGCTTCCAAGGTCAGTACAGTCAACAAAGATGTCTTAATGCATTTAAATGAACTATCGCTGCTTAAAACCAATGGAAACAACACAGTCTGTGGTCGGAAGGGCCCATGGAGAAAACCTCGGGGGAAGTGTGGGCGAAGATCAGGATTACAAGTGCGTTTAAGGAAACGGGGTTTTAAACTCCCTATACCGATGATCTTGCTGGCAAACATGCAATCTCTTGTGAATAAAATCGATGATCTCAGAGCTAGGGTGATGAATCAGAGGGACATTAGGACGGCATGTGTCCTTTGTTTCACAGAATCCTGGTTAACCCCTTCCATATAGGATGCAGCGATTCAGATCGACAGGTTTACTATACACTGTCAGGATAGATCTATAAAGTCTCTCAAAAGCAGATATGGAAAAGTATGCCTCATGATCAACTCTTCTTGTACACAAATATATCAATGCTATCCCAATTCTGCTCACCAGACATGGAATATCTGGCAGTGCAAGGGGTGATTGATATGTTTGAGGCCTAAGGTAGAAGGAGTCAATTTTAGAAAACCTAGCACATTTATTTTTCAACATAGTCCCCTCCTACATCTACTTAGTCCAGCGGTCGTGGAGCATACGGATCTTAGACCTCCAGAAAGAAAGTGTCCACAGCAGGGGTGACTGATAAGTTCATGGCCTAAGGTAGAAGATGAGTTATACAGCTCTCGTTACATGCACATGCAGTTCAACTCTTTGAGTGATTATGCAGAAAGTTTGAAGTTAATAACTCATTAATTAATAACTCATCAGGGTGACTGATAAGTTCATGGCCTAAGGTAGAAGGGGATGAGTTATTAACTTCAAACTTTCTGCATAATCACTGATTTATTATCCCTGCAGACACACTATCTGTTAATACACAGGTTAACACCGACAAATAATTTTTCACTTCCAAACTATCAGAGTGTGCCCATTGTAATTGAGTAAATTTGAGAAGGGGATCCACATAATTAATGCTGGATCCATAAATTCTATAATCAAGATCTGCCACATCCCCTGCTTTAAGCATAGGCAGCCCAACTAAGACCTACACTCTCCCTACACACCCTTTTAATATAGTGATAGAACCTCGGGATAAATGTACCTGCTAGATCCGTCTCATACCCTCTCTTTGCCTTCCTGTTCTCCTTTGGAAGAGTATTCTTCAGCTTTTTTTAAATAGTTATATAGTCATCATGACGCTCGATTCCACCCTTCCCATCTTTCTTCACCGGAGCCTCATCAGCCAAAAATATCATGAGTTAGGAAATAAATTTAAAAGCATGAACGCTAAAGGATCAACCCTCAGGATTATTGCTAGTGCCATACACTAGCAAAAACAGAAACAAGGGTCTTGGAACATTAAACAAGGAGCTAGCATGCAGATGCAGCAAATAATCAGGAAAGCTAAGAGGGTGTCTTTCAAGTGGGTTGGACTATAAAAGTAAGTCTTACTACAGATGTACCGTGGAGAGCATTCCAACTGGGTGCATCACTGCCTGATTTGGGGAGGGGTGTGGGGTGCTACTGCACTGGATCAAAATAAGCTGCAGAGAGATGTAAACTTAGTCAGCTCCATCACTGCACTAGCCTCTGTATTATCACCAGTTATCTTCAGATGCCTCAAAAATGTGGTATCCAACATCAAGGACCCCTATCACTCAGGGCATGCCTTGTTCTCATTGTTACCTGCAGGAAGGAGGTACAGGAGCCTTAAGGTACACGATTCAAGCCATTCAATTTCAGAATGGACGCTGAAACCATGAACACTACCTCACTACATTTTTAATTTTTATTTTTACATTGCCTATTTAACTATTTATTATATATACTTAGTTTTATAGACAGATACATACTTAATTCACAGTATTTTTTCTCTATTACTATGCATTGCATTGTACTGCTGCTGCAAAGCCAGAAGATTTCACGATATATGCTGGTAATATTAAACCTGATTCTGAACTGTATAAAATGTTATTGAGATTACATGTGGAATACTCTTTATACCTTTGGCCCTTTTAAGGAAACACATATGATTGGGAGCAGTCCAGAGAACGTTCAGTTGGACGTTCCCAGGTATGGAGGACAGTCTTGAAAGGAAAGCTTGGACGGAGTGGGTCAGCACTCATTCTTCATGATCGCATTGAACCATACAAGGTTCTGAAGGACAAGCACAAAATGCCAGAGAAACTCAGCTGGTCAGGCAGCATCTATGGATAGCATTTATTCCTCTTCATAAATGCTGCCTAACCTGCTGAGTTGCTCTGCATTTTTTGTTTATTGCTCCGGATTTGCAGCACCTGCTTAATTTATTGTGCCTATGATATTCTGCTCCAAATCAAAGTATCTTCAAGGGATGTCTATCCTGAAGAAGTTTAAATCTTCTCTTTGACGGGAATTCAGTGAGACCCTCTCTCATCGCTCCCCCCTCCCCTCATGGTCACTGCTGCTCCATAACTCTTCAACCACGTGCTCTAGCTTGCCATCTTTCCCTTCCCACCTTCTTATTCTCACTTCTTCCCTCTTCCTTTCCAGTCCTGATGGAAGGTCTCAGCCAGAATGTCAACTGTTTATTCCTCTCCACAGATGCTGCCTAACCTGCTGAGTTTCTGCAGGATTCTGTATTTGTTGTTCTGACTTAGCAACATCTGCAGAATCCCGTGTTTGAGACTCTGAAGGAATTTGGCATGGTAAACACAGGGAAGATTCTCATGGGAGAATCTAAAAAGAGAAGGCATAATTTCGGAAGAAGGGAGTGGCTTTTAAGACTGCTGAGAAAGAATATTTTACCTCAAAGAGTTGCTTTGAAATTCCTTGTCCCAGAAAGTCATGGAGATTAAGACAGATGTTTTATTAGTAAGGAACCAAGTAATAGAACAGGAAGGTGGACTTGAAAGATGGATCCACCAAGATTGTCTTGAATAACAGGGCAGGCTTGAAGGGTTGAATGGGTCTACTCCAGTTACTACATCTGATGGCTTCATGAGGGCCAAAGATAGGGTCACAGTGTTTTTCTAGCACTGAAGACTCAAGAACTAGAGGTTTAAAAGGAAACAGAGGGGCAACTTTTTGACCTAGAAAGTGGACAATATATGGAATGAAATGCCAGAGTAAATGGTTGAAAGGCATTTTACAGGTAAATAGATAGGATACGGGTAACTGGGAGCACATTAGATGGGAATCTTATCCAGTATGGACCAGCTGTGCTGAAAAGCTGTTCCTCCTGTGCTGCATTCCTCTCTCCCTGCTGTTAATGTACTGCAAAACCCCACAGACAACAATCCTTCAAGGCAACATTCATTTCTGCCTTTCATAAAATCCCAGTATTGATCTTTCAACTACTGCCAGCAATAATACACTTTATGAGTCCAATTCTGACAGGAGATGTATCATCAGTGGCAAGGACATTATGCACGTTGATGTACAGATGGTGCAAGTCCACAGCTCAATGCAGATGGCAACACAGGTGGAGAGGGTAGTGAAGGCAGCATTTTATATGATTTTCTTCAGGCCTGACGCATGGAGTGCATGTTGCAGTTGTAAAAAACCTTGCATTGATTATGTTTATAGTACTATGTACAGTTCTGCCCGCTTCTGGTAGCAATAGAGAGAACAGAAGAGATTTATCAGGATATTATCTGGAATGGAGGGCTATAAGAGAGACAGGACAGGTTAGATTTATTCTCTCTAGAACAGGGGCTCCCATGGACCGTCAGTGAATGGCATTAAAAAGGTCAGGAACCCATATCCTAGAATATAAGAAGGCTAAGTTGTGACCTGATGGAAACTCAAAATTATGAGTAATTATAAGATAGACTGTCAGAGTCACTTCCACAGGGCAGTGGGGTACGAAATATAGGGCACAGGTTTAACATTTTTAGGGAGATCTAAGGGACAACTTTTCCCACACAGGGTGATGGGTATTGGGAACAGAGGAGGTGGTAGAGGCATGTACAATTTGAACAGATATTTGCATAGGAAGGAACAGGAGGGTATGAACCAAAAGGTTTGTACAAGGTGTTGGAACACATTTTTGGCTTACATTACTAACATGAATCTAGGATCACATGCACCTGGAGATGAGGGTTTGATAAATTACCTAAAGCGCTTACCTTTCTAGGAGTTTTGATATAAAGATGATACAACCACTTCAAGATAGCAATTCGTGTCATCATCCCTGTAACTGTATCGTGAAGGTAGCGATCCAGCACCATCACAATCCCATCCAAGTCCAGGGTCTCCCGAGAACAGTCAATGCTGCAGCAAAGACAAGAGTAGCAAGATATATAACAGTTCATAATAATTTAGTCCTAAAATAGATGAAAGCAACGAGCCATGACATAAAACAAAACTTGTGTATGGAGAAATCCTGGAGATGAGATGGGGGATGATGAAATGGGTGAACAGTTATTACCCTTCAACCATCAGGCTCCTGAACCAGTGTGGATAACTTCCATCACATCAATGCTGAATTGATTCCACGACCTATGGATTCGTGTTTAAGGATGCTACAATTCATGTTCTCAGTATTATTTATATATTATTATTAATATTTGTGTTGTCTTTTGCACATTGATTGTCAGCCTTTGTGTGTAGTTCTTCATTGATTCTACTGTGAATGCCTGTAAGAAAATGAATCTCAGGATAGTACATAGTGACATATACACTTGGTGGCCACTTTGTAAGGTACGTCCACATGTTAATGCAAATACCTAATCAGCAAACCGTGTGGTAACAACTCAATACTTAAGAGCATGCAGACATGGTGAAAAGGTTCAATTGTTCATAAGACTAAACATCAGAATGGGGAAGAAATGTGATCCAAATGACTTTGATCGTGGAATGATGGTTAGTGCCAGACGAACTGGTTTGAATATCTCCAAAACTGCTGGTCTCCTGGGATTTTCACATACAACAGTTTCTCAAGTTGGTGCAAACAGCAAGCAAACTAAAATCCAGTGAGTGGCAGTTCTGTGCGTGAAAACACCTTGCTAATGAGAGAGGTCAGAGGAGAATGGCCAGACTGGTTCAAGCTGACGGGAAGGTGACAGTAACTCAAATAACCACACGTTACAACAGTGGTGTGCAGAAGAGCATCTCTGAAGGCACAACATGTCAAACAATTGAAGTGGATGAGCTACAGCAGAAGACCATGATCATGCAGAGGAGATACCTCATAAAATGACCACTAAATTCATGTTCTTTGATCATAAATTTACTTTGAACTTGGGACTTTGAAAGTTACAGGGCCCACACAGATTCTAATTATGGCTACCTGACAACTAAGTATCCTTACAAAGCAACCTCTCAGAGTCATAAACTAGAAAAGGTGTAGGCTTTATTCACAAAATGTGGTGTTATTTCATATTAGGTAATGCAGCAAATAAGCTGGGGAAGATCTGAACTGGGAGCAGGAGTAAGCCAGCTGAAAGTCGAGCATCCTCGTCCATGCATCACGATGATCACTGAAACTCATCACAGTGCCAGTTTCAAGCTCTAAGCCTCGATCACTTGATTATTTTAATACCAAAAATCTGTTTTGCATGATGACAATGCAATGACTAAGTCTTCAGTGCCCTGCACAACAAAGAATACCAAAGGTTAACCATTTTTTGAGTGAAGAAATATTTCCTCATCTCAGCCTTAAATAGTAAGGCTTAATAGTAATACCTCTGGCTTGGACCAGAGGTAGAATCTGTCCACCACCTAGTTTTTAACAAATGTTTTGATTTTGATACAATCGCATTCTTCTAAACTCAAGAGAAACATAGAACACTATGGCACAGTATAGGCCCTTCAGCCCACGATGTTGTGCTGACCTTTTAATCTAATTTAAGGTCAATCTAACCCTTCCCTCCCACATAGCCCTCCATTTTTCTATAATCCATGTGCCGACCACCTCTACCACCATCTGGCAGAGTGTTTCACACACCCACCACTCTGTATAAAAACTACCTCTGACATCACCGCTACAGTTCCTTTGAATCACCTTAAAATTATGTCCCCTTGTGATAGCCATTTCCACCCTAAGAAAATGTCTTTGCTGTCCACTAGACCTATGCCTCTTACAATCTTGTACACCTCCATCAAGTTACCTCTCATCCCCTTCATTTCAAAGAGAAAAGCACAAGCTCACTCTCCCTATCCTCATAAGACATGCTCTCCAATCCAGGCATCTCCTTTGCTCCCTCTATAAAACTTGCACGTCTTTAGAAAAATGTGGTGACCAGAACTGAACACAACATTCCAAGTCTAGACTAACCAATGTTTTAAAGAGCTGCAATGTTACCTTATGGCTCTTGAATTCAATCCCAACTAATGAAGGCCAACACACCTTACACCTTCTTAACAACACTATCAATTAGTGCAGTAACTTTGAGAGATCTAAGGAAGTGGACCCCAAGATCCTTCTGTTCCTCCACGTTGCTAAGAATATTACCATTAACCTCATACTCTGTCTTCAAACTCAATCTTCCAATAGAGCATAGAACAGTCGTATACCGACTTGTGATATGGAGGCTGCTAAGATTTTTGGCACAATGGATTTAAAGAAGAGAAACATATAGAGTAATAACTGATTAATTAGAGTGAATGTTTTACTTTAGTTGACAGGTTGTTATTCTTCCAGTTCTATTCTGTAAAAAGCTAAAGTTCTTTGATTCTATTGGTTATCTACACTGTTGGTAAAAATTGATTCAGGGCCAAGTAGTGATTACAATTCTATCTCCCTTACCATGGCATTGGAGAGGGATAGGAACAGACAAGTTAGGAAAGCGTTTAATTTCACTAAGGGAAATATGAAGTTATCAGGCAGGAACTTGGAAGCATAAATTGGGAAATGTACAGCAGAAATGTGGCAAATTTTCAGGGATTATTTGCATGGTGTTCTGCATAGGTATGCTCCAATAAGACAGGGAAAGGATGGTAGGGTACAGGAACTGTGGTGTACAAAGGCTGTTGAAAATCTAGTAAAGAAGAGTTTACAAAAGTTTCAAAAAGTGAGATGATGATAGGGACCTATTAGATTATAAGGCTAGTAGGAAGGAGCTTAAGAATGAAATTAGGAGAGCCAGAAGGGGCCATGAGAAGGCCTTGGTGGGCAGGATTAAGGAAAACCCCAAGGCATTCTACAAGTATGAAGAGCAAGAGGATAAGACATGAGAAAATAAGACCAATCAATTGTGACAATGGAAAAGTGTGTATGGAACCAGAGGAGATAGTAGAGATACTTAATTAATACTTTGCTTCAGTATTCACTACAGAAAGGGATCTTGGCGATTATAGGTAAAAACACAAAATGCTGGCAGAACTCAGCAGGCCAGACAGCATCTATGGGAGGAGGTAATAACGACGTTTCGGGCCGAAACCCTTCATCAGGAGTGAAGTAACATGGGATGAATGAGGGGGGATAAGAAGTGGGGGGAGGGATGAAGTTGAGAGCTGGGAAGTGATAGGCTGAAGGGAAATGGGCTAGGGGAAGGTGGAGAATTATGGGAAATAAAAGAGAAAGAAAGGTAGGGCTGGGGGGAGATTATAGTGAGGGGGGAAAAAAGAGAGAGAAAGAGAACCAGACTAAAATTATAGATAGGGATGGGGTAAGATAGATAGATAGATACTTTATTCATCCCCAAGGGGAAATTCAACATTTTTCCAGTGTCCCATACACTTATTGTAGCAAAACTAATTAAATACAGTATTTAACTCAGTATAAATAAGGAGGGGGGCAGGGATATCAATGGAGGTCTGTGAGTTGAATGTTCATGCTGGCAGGTAGGAGGCTACCTAGGCAGGAGATAGGGTATTGCTCCATCAACCTGTGTGTGGCCTCATCTTGACGGTAGAGGAGGCCATGGACAGACATGTTGGAGTGGGAGTGGTCTGTGGAATTGAAGTGTGAGGCCACAGGGAGATCCCGCCACTGCTGGAGGACTGAGCGCCGGTGTTCGGCGAAATGGTCTCCCAGTCTGCGGTGGGTCTCCTCAATGTATAAATGGCCACATCGGGAGCACCAGATACAGTATATCACCCCAGTTGACTCGCAGGTTAAGTGGTGCCTCACCTAAAAGGACTGTCTGGGACCTGGGATGGTGGTGAGGGAAGAAGTGTGGGGGCAGGTGTAGCACTTCTTCCGTTAGCAGGGATAAGTGCCTGGAGGGAGGTAGCGTTAGGCACAGCACTGTGGGCCAAAGGGCCTGTATTATGCTGTAGGTTTTCTATGTTTCTAACATCCAAGTGGGTCCCACCTAAGGGGCTGTTAGTACAGGTTCCAAAGAGCCTTCGTACACAATAACAGTTTACTTTGAGCTCTTTGCAAGCCTAAAGATTTTGCAAAGCAAGGGAACTGGGTCATAAGTTGTTGTAGGGCAACAGGTGAAATGACGAGTAAAAAAAAAATCACATATTTAAGCAATAACATTTTCCTCTCCACTGTGTTTCATGACCAAAGGAAGACTAGTAGGCCCCAGTTACAAGTGACTGTCTCTAGCAGTGCACTACCAGCTTGTTTAATTGTGAACAGCATCAGAATCAACCATGATTTGGTAATATCTCAGTGATTGTGAGGTAAACACCCAGCACTTCTTCCCCGGTCCTACTTGTGGCATCCAGACTATTCAGATTCAAGAAGCTGTAAGCTCAGAGGCAGGCCCATCATGTCCACACTGTGACACCTACCTACGCTAATCCTATCTGCCTGTATTAGGCCCATATTCCTCTATTTTTTCCTATCCAAGTCTCTCTCCCAAATGCCTTTTAAATGTTGGAATTGTACCTGCCTCTGCCACATCCTCTGGAAGTTCTTTCCAGATATCCACCAGCCTCTGTGGAAAACTCGCCCCTCAGGTCCACACCGATATCAATGATATTTTGGCCAAGTCAGCACAGAAAGATGGCACTCGTAACTTCAGTTGACAACAATATAGACCAGGGATGAAAATGGATGCATCTCTGTCAGTACAGTTTGATAATGATTTAAGCAATGCAATTACCCACTGCTCTCCAGAGTTTTTGCAACTTTAAAGCGAGTGAACTGAATTTTGGTACTTACATGACGCATGCACCACTGTTGTTGCTGGTGGCCAAGTTCTGGTACGTGTTCAGCTCTGAAAGGGGAAGACAGTACGTTTTTAATATCCATTTTAATGTTAAGCTTAAATTTTCATCTGTAGCCATGCTTCCTACAAATGCTTAGAGTTTAACGACATTTGTGAAGCAATGCTGTCAATTTACAACATTAAATGTGATGACCACTCCACATCAGTGCTGTTTTCAATCAGTTCCCAACCTTAATCCAAATTACTAAAGAGTGGCAATTAACTTCAGAACATTCTCGGACACAGTGTACAGTGGGAAGGCCCCACGTCAGAGGCGGAAGAGTTTTACTAGATTGATAATGTGGCTGAGGGACTTCATAAATTGTGGCTCTTCTCCTTACGGCAAAGAAGATGAAGCAGAGTCTTCATTATGGAGACTGTCTTGGAGTTGGTGGTGTTCAGGATTTGAAGGCAGCCTGTGTGAACATGTGGCAGAAAAGGAATGTGAGAGGATTAAAGGGGCTTGTTTTGCTGTTGTTGATTTGTTTCTTGTTGTGTTCTGTGTTGCACTGCTGAGAATTGTGGACATGCTATGTTGCCACTGGAATCTGTGCTGACATTTGCAAGCTGCCCCAACACCTTCCTACGTGTTGGCAATTACCACAGATGAGACACTTCACTGTACGTTTTAATGTACATGTGATTAATTAATCTGTATCAGTAGGTTCCCAGCACAGGTGGGTCAGAAACTGAAGGTCATGAGATAAGGTAAATCAGCAAGAGGAACTTTCAATTAACCCAAGATATATTTTAAACACAGAAACCAATTGCAACTTCCAGTAAAGTATAATAAATACTTGAAAAGGTCTAGAGTTGCAAGGCCAGGAGGGAAGCAAGGAAGGGGAATCATTATAGAGCTTGTCGATTTGCCATAACTACAATAGTTCAAATAGTTACCTCTTGGGTTGTGTGATTCTGTCCAAAAATAATATTTAAAGCTAAAAATTCAGATTCTGCACCAGTGGTTTCCCTACTTCCAACTGGACATCAACTGAGTCTTTACAGACAAGACTGTGAGGAAGTTACTTCACTCTCCCCACAGCAGACTAATCTCCATTACCTGTACTGGTATCCTGAACTGGATACACATCCCTGGCAGCAGGCTAATGAGCTGGTATGGTGGCCTGCATTCAGACAGCCAAACACACATCTTTGTTCAAACCTACAACTTGTTCTATGCATGGACGTCCATTGTAGTGTTACTAACTTCTGCTTAAGAAGAATGTGTGGTATTTTGTTATCCATGGGAAGCCGGTGCCCTTTTCACTCATAAGGAATGAGGAATTGGAGTAATCAACACAAGGATATTACAGATGGAATGGTACAACACAGGAAACAGCTTCTCATTCTCTGACTTCAATCAATTCGTTTTGCTCTCCATCCAGACTTCAGTGCTTTACTCTGACTCTCCCTCTGTGTAAACATGCCTGCTTTCCCAACTGCAGGTAGTACTCTTAAAATCAAGGATCAAAGATCAACTTTATTTCTCATATACATTGACATGTATTAGGAACTTACCCTGGTGTTGCAACAAAAAAAAACAACTTTCAACAATTATAAAGAATTATATAAAAATAATGTTTCGAGTATGGATATGGAATAAACTGTGCAAAAGATAGATAAATACCAAAATGTATTTACAATGTAAACAGCATTTTAAAGTGGGGGGGGGGTTAAAGGGTTTATGGTGCATTCTGAAATGAAGGCACAGCCATCAGCTATCTTTCAATCCGGTGCCTCACCCCCAACTAACAAAGACGCTGCCTGACCTGGTGAGTTCCTCCAGCATCTGTGTGTGTGTGTTACAAAAATCTTTTCCAGTATAGTCCCCAAAAGAAGCACTGGTTTATTAATGCCTACAGTACAGGAAAGCTTTCAAGGCTAGCAGATCTTTATAACAACTGCCTGCTCTGGGCTGAAAGAGTAGCTCCAGTCTTTTCTCTTTGAATACAGACCTCATAACACGCTGCTCACTGAAGCATGGCCCCAGGAACATTCCATACTGCGGCTACTGGTTTATAACATATCTCAGAGGCTAGACCATCTGTGCTGTGGAGCCTGGAAATGAGAGAAATTTTGATCTACTCTGGGTTCAGCCAATTTCCATTGAGTAGTACCATTTTATACAGCAATACTAAACTAGAATGAGTGAAGTAAAGCATTACCAGGCTGTTGCCTGGACTGGGAAGGTCTGAGTTACAAGAAGTTGTATAGCCAACACAAGTGAATCTGCAGATGCTGGAAAAAATAAAAACACAAAATTCTGGCAAAACTCAGCAGGCCAGACAGCATCTATGGGAAGAGGTAGGGACGACGTTTCGGGCCGAAACCCTTCATCAGGAGTGAAGTAACAAGGGATAGTCGAGGGGGGGGGGATAAGAAGTGGGGGGAGGGATAAAGTAGAGAGCTAGGAAGTGATAGGCTGGAGGGAAATGGGCTAGGGGGAAGGTGGAGAATTATGGGAAATAAAAGAGAAAAAAAGATAGGGCTGGGGGAGATTATAGTGAGGGGGGGGGGGAAGAGAGAGAAAGAGAACCATACTAAAATAATAGATAGGGATGGGGGTAAGGGAGGGGGCAGGGGTATCAATGGGGGCCTGTGAGTTGAACGCTTATGCAGGCAGGTAGGAGGATACCTAGGCGGGAGATAGGGTATTGCTCCATCAACCTGCGTGTGTCCTCATCTTGACGGAAGGGGAGGCCATGGACAGACATGTCGGAGTGGGAGTGGTCTGTGGAATTGAAGTGGAGATCCCACCACTGCTGGAGGACATCTATTATTTTAGTCTGGTTCTCTTTCTCTCTCTCTTTTTTCCCCCTCACTATAATCTCCCCCCCAGCCCTAACTTTTTCTCTTTTATTTCCCATAATTCTCCACCTTCCCCCAGCCCATTTCCCTCCAGCCTATCTCTTCCTAGTTCTCTACTTTATCCCTGCCCCCACTTCTTATCCCCCCCTCGACTATCCCATGTTGTTTCACTCCTGATGAAGGGTTTCGGCCCGAAACCTCGTCACTACCTCCTCCCATAGATGCTGTCTGGCCTGCTGAGTTCTGCCAGCATTTTGTGTTTTTAAGAAGTTGTATAGACTAGGATTTCACAGAAGGTTGAGGGGTGACCTGATAAAGGTATGTAAGATCCTGAGGGGCAAAGACAGGGTGAAAGAACATTGTAGGGAGGGGCGACCTGATAAAGGTATATAAGATCCCGAGGGGCAAAGACAGCGTGAAAGAACACTGTAGGGGGAGAGTGCTAAAACCAAGAGGGCATAGGCTGAAGATTACAGATTTTGAGAAGAATATTCGGGATAGGTTCGCAAGCAAAGCATGCTATGAATTTGGAAAATGCTTCCAGAAATAAGTCAAGTCAAGTCAGTTTTTATTGTCATTTCAACCATCACTGCTGGTACAGTACAGAGTAAAAATGAGATGTTTTTCAGGACCATGGTGCTACACGAACAATACAAAAACTACACTAGACTACAGACCTACCCAGGACTGCATTGTTACGCCTGTGCCCAACTCTGAGGGGCGGAGGGGTGCAGAGTGGCACACTCCTTTTTGAGAATCGCAGGATCACTATTGATTCGGGTCAGGAGACCCAGGAAATGAGAGAAAGACATGCAGAATCCACAAAGGGGTTTGGAATGTCCTGGCCCTCAGCGATACAAAGCCACGGGAAGTGGCCATTGTCTCTTGGAGACAGAATTGTGTATTGAGTACTGTGGATGGCATCATTCCACCCTGATTGACATCTGAGACACCGTGAGTGGGGATAAAAGAGGGTCTGGGGAACGGCCCCTTGAGACGCACCAGAAGAAACGCTAGAAATCCCGTAATAGCGACAGCCGGTGGAAAGCCCACGTGCGTCCTTTTCCATTTGCCTCGGAATTGGTGGGCCTGACCACAGAAGACGGCTTAGCTAAATAGCAAAAGGAGCTGGTCCCCCGTGACCAGCTCCACCAACGGAACTCTCGAAGGATCGACATCATAAAAAGGAAAATGGGCAAGTTCTAAGAAAAATCCGTCTCTCTCTCTTGACTCCAACCAAAGGCTGCAGCCTGCATGAACTTGAGTGACTTTTATATTTCCATCGGACAATACATTATCCCCTAGACAACGTTAAGAATAAGAGCTATTTCTTATTGATTATTATTATATCCACACTTTTAGATTTAGTATTGACGACGTATATTATCTGTATGATCTTATTGATCTTATTTTTGTGTATTTTTACCAATAAATACTGTTAAAAAACAGTACCATCAGACTTCAATGGACCTCTCTACCTTTGCTGGTAAGTGACCCAATTACGGGGTACGTAACAGCATAAAGTACACAGAACAGTGCAGGCATTACAATAAATAATAAACAAGACAATAGGCACAGCTGAGGTCAGTGGGTTGGTAGTCCGATGGCTTGGGGGAAAATCTGTTACATAAATAAACAGCTGAAAGGCGGCGTCCGAGACTCTGTCCGTACTCCCGCCGAATATTTTGTTGCCACAGATGCCGTCCAATTTAATGTCCATTGGAGAGCAGAATGGACGGGAGAGTCGGCCGGCTAGGGCTTGCTTTTTTCCTGGCAGGGACTCCTGTCCACTCGCCTCGCTTCTGCTTCCTCACACACCGCTTACGACATCCCCACCTCTGGCCACCGGCATCAGGCAACTCCGAGGACTGCAGGCCCGGTTCCGTCTGCATGCAGACACTGGAGAGCAGAATGGACGGGAGAGTCGGCCAGCTAGGGCTTGCTTTTTTCCTGGCAGGGACTCCTGTCCACTCGCCTCGCTTCTGCTTCCTCACACACTGCTTACGACATCCCCACCTCCGGCCACCGGCATCAGGCGACTCCGAGGACTGCAGGCCCGGTTCCGTCTGCATGCAGACACTGGAGAGCAGAATGGACGGGAGAGTCGGCCGGCTAGGGCTTACTTTTTTCCTGGCACGGACTCCTGCCCGCTCCTGCAAATAGTGGTTGAAGTGGGTGCACTAACAACATTTAAAACGTACAACACGTTGGAGGAACTCAGCAGGTTGGGCAGCATCTGTGGAAATGAACAGTCAATGTTTCAGGCCGAGACCCTTCGTCAGGACACAACATTTAAAAGCCATCCAGATAAGTACATGGGTAGGAAAGGTTTTGGGGGTAATCAAGTCAAGTCACTTTTTATTGTCATTTCGTCCATAACTGCTAGTACAGTACACAGTAAAAATGAGAGAACGTTTTTCAGGACCATGATGCTACATGAAACAATACAAAAACTACACTGAAACTACGTAAAACAACACAAAAACTTCACTGGACTACAGACCTACACTGGACTGCATAAAGTGCACAGAACAGTGCAGGCAGTACAATAAAGACAATAGGCACAGCAGAGGGCAGTAAGCTGGTGTCGGTCTACACTCTGGGTATTGAGCAGTCTGATGGCTTGGGGGAAGAAACTGTTACACAGTCTGGTCGTGAGAGCATGAATGCTCTGGTGTCTTTTCCCAGATGGCAGGAGGGAGAAGAGTTTGTATGAGGAGTGCGTGGGGTCCTTCAAATGCTGTTTGCTTTGCAGATGCAGCGTGTAGTGTAAACGTCCATGATGGCAGGAAGAGAGACCCCGATGATCTTCTCAGCTGACCTCACTATCTGCTGCAATCCGAGATGGTGCAATTTCCAAACCAGGCAGTGAACCAAATGCAGGGAGTCTGCAGAAAGACTTAAGATAGAATGGGAGAATGGGCAAAGAAGTGGCAAATGGAATATAATGTAGTGAAATGTAGAATGAATAAAGACATAGACTGTTTTCTAAATGGAGAACATTTAGAAATCTGAGGTGCAAAGGTCTTGGGAGTCTTTGTGCAGGATTCTCGAAAGGTTAACTTGCAAGCTGAACCAGTGATGAGCCAATGTTAGCAATTATTTTGAGAGGACTAGAACATAATTGCAAGGAAGTAATGCTGAGGCTTTAGAAAGAATTAGTCAGACTACACTTGGAGTATTGTAAGCAGTTTTGAGTCCCTTGTCCAAGAATGAATGTGCTAACATTAGAGAGGGTCTGGAGGAGGGTCACGAGAATGATCCCGGGAATGAAAGAGTTAAGATACAAGGAGTGTTTGATGCCTCTGGGCCTGTACTCACTGGAGTTTACAAGAATGAGGGGTAATCATATTGAAACTTATTGAATATTGAAAGACCTAGAGAGAGTGTACGTGCAGAAGATGTTCCCCATAGTGGGAGAGTCTCGGACCAGAGGGCACAGCTTCAGAATACAGGGAAGTCCCTCTAGAACTGAGATGAGGAGAAACTTCTTTAGTCTGAATGGTGAATCTGTGGAGTTCATTGCCACCAATGGCTTTGGAGACACAGCCATTGGGTATAAATAAACTGGAGATTGATAGGTTATTGATTAGTAATGGCATCAAACGTTATGGGGAGAAGGCAGGAGAATGGATTCGAGAAGGATAATTAATCAGCAATGATAGAATGATGGAGCAGACTCAATCAGCAGAATGGCCAAAGTTACGGGACCAATTTGCTGGACAACACGGTCGGCTTGGACATGTTGGGCCTAAGGGCCTGTTTCTATCTAGTTTCCTCTTGAGGATGTGGTGCTGGTTGAAAAAGAGAGGGAGTCAGAAGATGGGAACTGCAAGTCAGAATCAATAGTCAAAAAGCCGAACGTAATCAAATCTAGTCAACATGGTGTTATGAAAGATAAACCGTGTTTGATCAATCTACTCGAAATCTTTGAGGATGTGACAAGGAGAGTTTTTTGAGGAGAACCCGTATTTAGATTTCCAAAAGGTGTCATGTAACAAACTTGTACATAAATAAAGAAGTCAAGGTATTAAAAGAGATGTGTTAGTATGAACTGAAATCTTGCTTTTCACATAGAAACAGCGTTGAAATGAATGAGTCTTTTTCAGGCTGGAGTCAGAGAGCACTACAGCTCAGAAAGAGGACCTTCTGCCCTTCTTGTCCACACTGAACTATTGTTCTGCCTAGTCTAATCAATCTGCACCTGGTCCATAGCCCTCCATATCCACCAGTTCAGATGGCAGCTCCTTCTACACTCTCCACAATCTGAGTTATGTTCCCGTTAAATATTTCACATTTCACCCTTAACATATGACTTCTAGTTCTAGTCTCACCTAACCTCAGTGGAAAAAGCCTGCTTGAATTTACCTTATCTATACCCCTGATAAATTTGTATACCTCTATGTAATCTCCCTTGATTCTCCTATGGTCCAGGGAAGAAACATAGAAAACCTACAGTACAATACAGGCCCTTCGGCCCACAATGCTGTGCCGAACATGCACTTAATTTAGAAATTACATAGGGTTACCCATAGCTCTCTATTTTTCTAAGCACCATGTACCTATCCAGGAATCTCTTAAAACACCCTATTGTATCCACCTCCACCACGTCGCTGGCAGCCCATTCCACACAGTCATCACTCTGCGTAAAAAACTTACCCCTGACATCTCCTCTGTACCTACTTCCAAGCACCTTAAAACAGTGCCATCTCATATTAGCCATTTCAGCCTTGGGAAAAAGCCTCTGATTACCCACATGATCAATGCTTCTCATCATCTTGTACACTTCAATCAGGTTTCCTCTCAACCTCCATTGCTCCAAGGAAAAAAGACCAAATTCACTCAACCTATTCTCATAAAGCATGCCCCCTAATCCAGGCAGCATCCTTGTAAATCTCCTCTGCACCCGTTCTATGGTTCCCACATCCTTCCTGTAGTGAAGTGACCAGAACTGAGCACAGTACTCCAAGTGGGGTCTGACCAGGGTCCTATATAGCTCTAACCTTACCTCTCAGCTCTTGAACTCAATCCCACAGTTGACGAAGGCCAATGCACCGTATACCTTAACCACAGAGTCAACCTGTGCAGCAGCTTTGAGCGTCCTATGGACTCCACCCCAAGATCCCTCTGATCCTCCACACTGCCAAGAGTCTTACCATTAATACTATATTTTGCTAAATATTTGACCTACCAAAATGAACCACTTCACACTTCCATATAACTCATCCTTTTAAGTCCCTCAAATCCTTATAACTTTTGATGTAACTAGTCAAGTATCTTGATGATCTGCTCTTAGCCTACAGATGCTGGTTTTTAAGTAATCTGTAGATGGGAACAAGATTTCCATTCTTGCTAACTAATGGAAAGGCACATTATTGTGAGAACATTGATTATTTAAGTGACTGAATGAAAACTTGACAAATGGTTAAGTGTAAGGTTGTGTTTTTAGTAACAGGAATCAAAAGGCAGATTGTCTTAATGGGGAGAAACTGCATGTAAATTTTGGCTTCATTGTAAAGGGGTTGGAGTTTAAGAGTACGGGGGCTTTGTTACAGTTGTACAAGAACTAGTGAGCTCTCTCCTCGAATATTGTACATAGCTCCTGGGTGTCAAGATCTCTAACCTGGTCCCAACATATCAATGCAGTTATAAAGAAGGTAAGACAGTGACTATACTTCATTAGGAGGTTGAAGAGATTTGATATGCCAACAAGTACACTTAAAAACTTCTATAGATGTACCATGGGGAGCATTCTGACTGCATCACTATCTGGTATGGGGAACAAGTGCACAGGACCAGAAGAAGCTGGAGAGGGCTGTAAATCTAGTTTACTCCATCTTGGGTACTAGACTACAAAGTACCCAGGACATCTTCAAGGAGCGGTGTCTCAGAAAGGTAGCGTCCATTATTAAAGACCTCCAGCACCCTTTTCTCACTGTTACCATTAGGTAGGAGGTAAAGAAACCTGAAGACACACACTCAGTGATTTAGGAACAGCTTCTTCCCCTCTGCCATCCGATTTCTAAATGGACATTGAAACCTTGGACACTACCTCACTTTTTAAATATATATTATTTCTGTGTTTTGCACAATTTTTTTATCTATTCAATATACATATACTGTAATTTATTTATTTATTTTTCTTCTATATTATGTATTGCCTTGAACTGCTGCTGCTAAGTTAATGAATTTCACGTCACGTGCTAATAAAAATAAATCTGATTCTGATTCTAGTTTTGGTCCCCTTATTTAAAAAAGATACAGCATCAATAGAAACCGTTCAAAGGAGATTCACTGGGCTAATGAGATGATTACCTTGTCTGGAGAGGTTGGACAGTTTGGGTTCATATTCCTTGGAGTTCAGGAGAATGAGCGGAGACATCATTCAAATATACAAGATCCCAGTTGGGTTTAACAGGATCAACGTTGAGGTGTTTTCACAAGTGCAACTGTCACAAAGGGATACGGCTACAAAAGTCTGAAATTCTCTGCCACAAACGGTGGTGGAAGGCAGATCATTTGATATATTTAAGATAGAGATAAATATTTGAAAACAGAGGAGCTAAGGGTTCTGAGGAATTGAGGCCTGTGCAGATCAACCACAATTACACTGAATGGTAGGGCAGGCTTGAGGATCCTGCTCCATTTTCATAAGCTTTCTTCTTGAACCACCGCTGCTCATGTGGTTAAGGCATTTTCACAGTACTGACGGGTAGAGTGTTTCATGATTTAGATCCAAGGTTCCTGCTAACCACTTCCCATAAACTCAATTTATCCAGATCGCTACTCCCTCTGACTTCAATTCTGCATTTTGATCCTGACTGAAATCAATGATTTATAACTGGAGAGTACCTGCCTGATCTTCAACTAAAGCAACCAGCGGGTACCTTGTCTTATGGGTAGTATATATGGACACAGTTACCCATCACTCACATGCACAGGTACAATTACCCAGATGATCTTTGACTCAAAGTCACATTTATTATCACTGACTTATGTAGTGAAGTTTGTTGTTTTGCAGCAGCAGTTCAGTGTAATCCATAAAAACTGTAAGTTGTTATAGTAAGAAATATTTAGAAAAATAAATAAGTAGTACAAAAAGAGAGTAAAAAAGTGACATAGTGTTCATGGGCTGCTCAGAAATCTGATAGTGGAGGGAAAGAAGCTGTTCCCAAAACCTTTAGTGTTTGCCTTCAAGATCCTGCCTCCTCCCCAAAGGTAGGAACTAGAAAAGAGCATGTCCTGGGTGGTGGGGTCCTTAATGATGGATGCTGCCTTCTTTCATCACCTTTCGAAGATGTCTTTGATGGTGGAGAGGCTAATGTCCATGATGGAGCTAGCTGCATTTGCAACCCTCTGCAGCTTTTACCAATCCTGTGCATTGGCCCCTCCATACCAGACAATGATGCAACCAGTCAAAATACTCTCCACAGTACTTCAGTAGAAATTTGCTAGTCTTTGGTGACATACCGAATCTCTTCCAAATCCCAATGAAATACGCTGTTGGCATGCTTCCTGTGTAATTGTATCAACGTTGGGCCAGGACAGAACTTCAGAGACGCTGCTCACACTTTTCATTGCTGACCCCTCAATGAAGACTGATTCTCCCAACTTCCCCCTCCAGAAGTTCACAATCAATTCCTTGTCTTACTGACATTAAGTACAAGGATGTTTTACAACACTACTGAACCTGCTGATCTATCTCACTCCTGTACACCTCCTTGTCACCCTTTGAGATTCTGCCAACAGTTGTGTCTTCGGCAAATTTTCACATTTCGCAGTCATTGCAAAATCATATGTATTTCAAAACCCTGGCCCATTCAATAGCCAGGAGAGGTTCCAATTTAACATGCAATATCACAGAGCTGAGTGAGGTAATTGAGTGCTAATTCTGTATATACCAAGAACAGTGGAAAAACTCAGCTTCATATTTCTTTTTAATACCAATGCCCATGTCCAAAGACAACTGAAATACATTTGGCGGATTCAACCAACTGTGGATCGGGAAAACCCAGAAGTTCTCTCTCCAGCACTCGTTGCTTGAGCATGTACAGACTATTTTTTCTTGGCATTATTTCCTAAACAATACAGTATAACAACTATTTACATAGCATTTACATTGTATTAGGTATTATACGTAACCTAGAGATGACTTAAAAGTACAGGCAGTCCCCCGGTTATGAATGAGTTCCATTCCTGAGTCCGTCTTTAAGTCGGATTTGAAGTCAGAACATATATCCGGCATTATTTAGCGTCAGTTAGTCAAACATTTTTCTTAGTACGTAGTACATATTTTACCTTTCTATGCATATAAAACACTTAAGAAACATACGTATTTCAATAATTAAACTACTGCGTTGCTTAGTAACAATTGTAGCTTTCATCGGGGCAGGGTCTTTCACATTCTCCATTAAAATTGTTCTGATCGTTGACCGACTGTAGCCTAACGCTTTTCCAATGACCGATGGCGTTTCACCTCTTTCTGATCGCTTTATTACTTCCACCTTATTTTCAATCGCGATTGTGATTATTTTCGTGACCAGAAGACACTGCAGATTCAGAGCTGCGCCGCCAGGTCCTAATGTCCACTGCATGGAGACGGTAAATAAAGTCCGGGGTTCCGCTGGGTCCTAAAGACCACCGCACTGATACATGTTAAATAAGGGACTTGAGCATCCATGAATTTTGGTATCCACAGGGGGACCCGGAACCAATCCCTCACAGATAAGGAGGGCTGAATGTGCATTCAATCACATGTTACGTAAGTGACTGCAATACCTGCTAATGGCTCCAATGAAATATTCAAGTACAGTACACTTTGGAGTAGCTATAAAACTCATGAACTCATGGTTTCATTCCTCTCGTGCATTGTGCAAGTTTTAAGCCATGTATTCAAACACCATCTAACAAACTGAAATGAGAGCGGATAAGAAAGATTTCAAAGTTGCAGGACACAGTGTAATTGCTTCTCTGGAACTCTTTAAGACTTGATTTTAAAATCAGTACAGCTCCTCTTAAGCAGTCCAAGCTCATTCTTGGTGCTGTCTGGATTAAAGTACTATCTCCCAAAACCATTTCACAATAGTGTTGGCCACTCCAGGACTTGTCAGTATTTATCCAACCTCTCTTAATCTCTGATCACTCACTTGTCCTAGTTACGTGTGCTGGGGATCCCTACCACATCTTAGATCCACTCTAATAACAGGTATATCAGAATTTCAAAATCACAGACAGCAATTAACATTAGGCAAAGAGGGGTATAAAGGTCTGAGCAGGTTCTTCTAGAATGTATCAATTGGTGGAAAATGGAGAGGTAACTTAGAATTTTAAGACTGCAAGAGGAGAGAGAAAGAGCAGCTCCAAGCTGAAGATCCAAGAAATGGATGAATCCTTCCCAAAATGACAGTGGGCTTTAAATGCTTTGATGACTTTCACAGCATCCTCTTGAAATAGGAGTAGACATGACAAATTCCACAGAGGCATGCACAACAGCCATTCAGGCAAAGTTCATGTATTTTAAAATTAACTGCACACATAACCTTTTTACAGTGGCATACAAAATTTTGGGCACTCATAGAACATTACAGCACAGAAACAGGCCTTTTGGCCCTTCTTGGAAAAAGCCTGCTTGCATCCACTCTATCTATACTCATCATAATTTTATATACCTCTATCAAATCTCCCCTCATTCTTCTACACTCCAGGGAATAAATTGGTCAAAATTTCTGTTACTGTGAATAGTTAAGTGAGTACAGGATGAACTTATCTCCAAAAGTCATAAAGTTAAAGATGAAACATTCTTTTCAACATTTTAAGCAAGATTAGTGTATTATTTTTGTTTTGTGCAATTTTAGAGTGAAGAAAAGGAAAGGAGCACCATGCAAAAGTTTGGGCACTCAAAGAGATTTGAGCTCTCAGATAACTTTGAGATTTGAGGTCTCAGAGCTTAATTAACATGTTATGGGTATGGCTTGTTCACAATCATTGTTAGGAAAGGGCAGGCGATGCAAATTTCAAAGCTTTATAAATACCCTCACAACACGCTGGAGGAACTCAGCAGCTCGGGCAGCATCCGTGGAAATGAACAGTCAAGGTTTTGGGCCGAGACCCTTTGTCATGACGAAGGGTCTCGGCCCAAAACATTAACTGTTCGTTTCCACTGATGCTGCCCGAGCTGCTGAGTTCCTCCAATGTGTTGCTTTGACCCCAGCATCTGCAACGTATTTTGTGCTTATAAACACCCTGACTCCTCAAACCTTATCCTAACAATCAGCAGCCATGGGCTCCTCTAAGCAGCTGCCTAGCACTCTGAAAATTAAAATAAATGATGCCCACAAATCAGAAGAAGGCTATAAGAAGATAGCAAAGCATTTTCAGGTAGCCGTTTCCTCAGTTCGCAATGTAATTAAGAAATGGCATTTAACAGTAACGGTGAATGTCAAGTTGAGGTCTGGAAGATCAAGAAAACTTTCCAGGAGAACCTTCCGAGAGGATTGCTAGAAAGGCAAATCAAAACCCCCGTTTGACTGCAAAAGACCTTCATGAAGATTTAGCAGACTCTGGAGTGGTGTACACTGTTCTACTGTGCAGCGACACCTGCACAAATATGACCTTCATGGAAAAGTCATCAGAAGAAAACCTTTCCTGTGTCCTCACCACAAAATTCAGCGTCAGAAGTTTCCAAAGGAACATCTAATCAAGCCTGACGCATTTTGGAAACAAGTCTTGTGGACCAATAAAGTTAAAATAGAACTTTTTGGCCACAAGGTATGTTTGGAGAAAAAAGGTTGCAGAATTTCATGAAAAGAACACCTCTCCAACTGTTAAGCATGGGGGTGGATCGATCATACTTTGAGCTTGTGTTGCAACCAGTGGAATGGGGAACATTTCACTGATAGAGGGAAGAATGAATTCAATTAAATACCAGCAATTTCTGGAAGCAAACATCACACTGTCTGTAAAAAAGCTGAAGATAAAACGAGGATGGCTTCTACAACAGGACAATGATCCTAAACACACCTCAAAATCCAGAATGGACGACCTCAAGAGGTACAAGCTGAAGGTTTTGCCATGGCCCTCACAGACCCCTGACCTAAACATCATCAAAAATCTGTGGATAGACCTCAAAAGAATAGTGCATATAAGATGGCCCAAGAATCTCACAAAACTAGTAGCCTTTTGCAAGGAAGAATGAGCTTAGCTGGCTGCAGAAAGCACTTACAAGCTGTGATATTTGCCAAAGGGGGTGTTACCAAGTCTTTGACCATGCAGGGAGCCCAAACTTTTGCTTTGGGCCCTTTTCCTTTTTTGTTATTTTGAAACTGTAAAATATGGATATAAGAAGTAATCTTGCTTAAAATATTAAAGAAATGTATCATCTTTAACTTTATGCCTTTTGGAAATCAGGTCGTCTTTTACTTGCTTAGCTATTCACAGTAACATAAATTTTGACCATGGGTGCCTAAACATTTGCATGCCACTGTATGAAAAAAACATCAAAATAACTCTCTATGCACAACTGTACACAACCAGCCTAACCACCTCAAAGAATTTGCATGATGTTACAAACTCAATGAACACAGGATCTCTCTCGCCAAGGAGAAATCCCACAAATACCAACATCCTTTACTTTTAACCATGTCTGTTCAACAGCTATGCTCACCCATCCACTAATTGTTTTTCCCCCTTGCATAGCTGATTTGGAAACTGAAATACTTTAGGGGTATATGGTGAAAACAGATTTATGACAGAAAGCTCTGTTACAAATTGATGAAAGCTGAACACTGTGTGCATGCTATGCTGCCACAAGCATGGGCTACGAGACTCGCAGGATACCTTCAGAACATCCTTAGTGCAAACAACACATTTCACTGTATGTTTCAATGTACGTGTGGCAATGAGCAGCACTATCTAATTTAGTGTTGTGGATTAAGGGTTAAAAATCAGCCAGGCTATTGGGGAAAACTCCTCTGCTCTTTAAAGTCATGCTAGGGATATTCAACATCTAGCTGCAGCAATCTAGTACAGTGCTAGAACCTAGGTATCCATGTTCACGCAACATCCATCTAACTTCTAACTAAAGTCCTGTCACGTCTCCTTGGTTTCTATAAAAGTGTCAGGGCTGGTCTTTGCCTTAACAGGGTCCACTAGGTGCAGACAGGTCAAGCTTCTGTTTGCCAAAGTGGTTTCAGCTTAGGCACTAGAAACAGTTTAATGTCTAAAGTTATTACAGAGGTAATTCCAGTAAAAGTTTTAATTCTGAAAAGAGGATACACAAATAAAATTCCAAAATCCAAACAGTCCTTTTTTCTATACCAATATGGAAAATGAAACTATTATCTGTAGAGGAATGAGCAGGTAAGGGAATCAAAAGAGGGCAAAATCTATCCAACAGTGACCACAATATAAGATGATAATAGAGAATTAAAGTACATAACAGTTTGAAGTTGATAAAATGGGAAACAATAATGACAAACAGCAAGAAAGATAAGAACATCAGGCACACTGTCTGTAGATTCCTTCATTGTGGCAGGATCTACAAAAATGCTGTAATTCTCAACCCAAAGTTGGGTTTGTTGTCATATACACAAGTACACTTAAGTATGAGTGCAATGATAAACTTACCTCCAGCAGCATCCCAGATACATTTCATCGAATAAGCAGTATTCGCAAGGAAAAGAAAGAGAGGACTACTTAATCTTGCCTAGATCACCTTAAAATGAGTGACTGTAATTCATCCTGTCACAGGGTTTTATCCCTTTTTAGTCTGGCAAGTTATTTAATAATGTACTTATCCCATTATTCAGGTGTTTTGTCTGCCTGGTTAATATTGAACCAGGAGAATGATTTGATGTCCTGTCATCTCCCTGCAAGAAAAGTACCTAACAGTATGAAGTTGATAAAATGGGCAACACCAATGTCAAAGAGAAACAGAAAATATTTAAGCAGTATTCAGCAAGGTGCAGGCAAATAGAGTCCAACAATTTGAATAATTTGTCAGATGCTTCAACTAAAAAGCAAGGAAAGGGATTTGAGTCATCATGGAAAATGATCAATATCAAGACAAGTGCAGGGAGTTGACAGGACATTCTCCTAGTTCAATGTTAACCAGAGAGACAGAACAACTGGCTGCAACAGTGAATGATAGATGAGTAATGGGATAAGTACATTATTTAATAACTAGCCAAACTGCAAGGCAATAAAACCCTGAGTCAGATGGATTACAGTCACTTATTTAAGAGACTCTCAGCAAGTTAAAGTAGTCGACTCTTTGATATTCTCTGACATCAACCCATTCTATTCGCTGTCTCTGCTCGCTTCTGTTGCGACTTAAAACAAACCTTTCTCGAATTTATGGCGATTATAGAGAGAAATACAGCACAGATCCAGGCCATTTAGCCCATTGAGTTCTCACCAAACATTTTACAGTAATCTTACACATATTCTTTTTTCAAATTCTCCCCACATTCTCTTCAATCCATCCCCAACATATACACTAGGGGACATTTACAGTGACCAATAAACCTACCAACTGCACTATTTCAAGATGCGGGGTGGAAACCAGGGCACTCAGGGGAAACTCATTTGGTCACAGGGAGAATGTACAAGTTCCACAGAGATAGCAAACAAGGTCAGCACTGAATCCAGCTCATGGCATTGTAAGGCAATGCTCTACCACCTGCACTCCTACGCCATCACTGAATGGTTATTCCTTCAAAATATTAACTGGTTCTGTCTCCACAGTTGCTGCCTGTTCATCAGATTTTCATCTGCAGTTCAATACTTTGTTTTTAGATTGTATGCATCCTAGTTGGCATTTCATTAAATTGGCTGTCAGGAATCACAATACCTACATTGAGAAAAGGAGAGAGAACAGGGAGGGATTGCAGATGGGACAGCTTAAGACTATAAACATAGGAGCAGAATTAGGCCATTTGGCCCATTGAGTCTGCTCCACCATTCAATTATAGCTGATTTATTATCTCTCTCAACCTCATTCTTCTGACTTCTCCCTGTAACATTTGATGCTTTCACTAATCAATTACCTATCAACCTCTGCTTTAAATAGACCCAATGACTTGGCCTCCACAGCCATCAGTGGCAATGAATTTCAAATTCAGTATCCTCTGATTAAAGAACTTCCTCCTCATCTCTGTTGTAAAGGGCATCCACATATTCTGAGGCTGTGCCCTCTGACAGACTCACTCCCCCCATCAAAAACATCCTCTCTAAGTCCACTCTGTGTAGGCCTTTCAATATTCAATAGGTTTCAACAAGATTCCCCATCATTCTTTTAGACTCCAGTGAATACAGGCCCAGAGCCAACAAACGCTCTTCAGACATTAACCCTTTCATCCCCTGAATCATTCCTTTCTGTACCCTCTCCATTGCCAGCACATTGGTGGGAGTAAAGCAAAAATTGGAATTGAACCTGGTCTCTAAGTACTGTTGGGTAGCTCAATACTGAGGGTCTGATGTCACCAAGAGTCCATGTGCTTTCCAACTGACCATCAGTAGTCAAAGCCACACTCTGCTCCCCAGGATATCATTAACCCTGCAGGCAGGCAGAGAGTGGATCACCTCAAGCACAAGTAAGATCAGTTCCGGCAGCATTGCACAATCACATGGACACCCCTCATCACCTCTTTTAATCTGGTGAGCAGGTGAATCTGGGTCAAGCTGAAAAATCTTATTATGTGGGCAAAGTCCTTTCAGGACAGCCCTGAAAGACAAAGCCAGACAGCTTGGTACAACAGTAGTGTCCACCCAACGTCAAATTGAAAGCTGCAGTTCCCACACATCCTTACTATCAGACAGAAACTGCACTTGGAGACAATGGGTCTCAGTTTTAAGTCATTATCCAGTGCTAAATGGAGGAAGATGCTCAAGCTTTGACAGTGAGTCTATGGTGCCATCTGCTGGATGAAAACTTCAACTTCCTGCAGTTGCTGATTACTCAAAGTGACAAGATCATATATATTCACATTCTTAAAAAGGCACCTCCAAAACAGAAACACATCACACCACTGCAGTGCAACAAAATAAACATGAAAGCAAATTGGGAAGGAACATTGGGTCAGGAGATGAAGAAACTGTCAGGTAACTGCAGGCTGGATGCAGATACCAGCTCGTTTGATGTGTTCATTATCTCAGGTAAAACCTCTTCAGTTTGAAAGGATCCACAATTTCTACATGCAAGGGATGCCAGGAAACCGGGAGAACTCCAACAAAACTAGCTGCCATTTGCTCTGTATTTTCTTGTATACCAATAAACACGTTTGGCAATATTTTCCCAAGTAGCTTTCCATTTTGCCCTTCAATGATTGGGTCAGCAAAATTAGCCTGGCTGATCTAGCTGGAAGTGACCAAAGAAACAAGATTAAAGGTAAAAGGAAATGACAGATTTCTTGTCCAATTTCTTTATATCTGCTAATTGAACACAATGAACACTTAGTCATTCTGAGCGTGAATCAGCACAGCTCGTCCTCCCCGCCATCTCAAGGCTGTAGAGTCATCTTCCAGTTCAGCCACCACTTCCTGCACTGCTGTCCTTCTCTAGGGAACTCTTCATTCAGCTGACAATGCAGCCCCCTTCATACCTCCACCTTTTCCAAACTGCAACCTCATTTTCCTGACCAAAGAATCTATTATTTTAGACAAGCTTCATCCTTACACACTTCAATCCTTCCGAATATCGACATGGTACTGCTTCTTCCAACTACCTTGCTATATAATACTACATACAGGCTCTCTCTGGGACACAAATGCCTAATTTATGAACACCCCTATACCTAATTGTCTACAATGGTATTACATTCAAAAATTCAAAGCAAGTGTATAAGTTCATTCCTATGAACAACAGAACTAGTTTCCTGAGTGTCCCCACTTTTAGTAGTTGCTCTTATTTATCAAGATATTCGCCAGTTACATTTACATGCATTAGGAATTTGCTACGGTGTTTTGGTACGATATGCAACAAAAAATATCAAACAATTATAAAGAATAAATTATACAAAAATAAGGTTAGCTATCTGGATAAAGGATAAGTGTACAGAAATATGTATATACCAGCATGCATGTATAATATGAACTGCATTATTAAACGTGGTTTGCAGTGCAGTGCAGTGACTGAGGGTAATAGACAGGGGGTGTGGGGTGGAGGCTAACTAAAATGGTAGATCAGATTAACTGCCTGGGGAAAGAAACTTTTAAGATGACATGGTTTTCACTTTACTAGCTCTATGTGCTTCCAGCAGGGAGCTTTTGGAAAAGGTAGTTTTCTGGTTAGCTAATTATTTCTTTTCTGCCCATGTCTTTGTCCTAGACACACACAAGTCCTGCAATGATGGTAGACTACAGCCAATGACCTTTTCTGCTGACCTGACAGTTGCCTGTAGTTTTTATATGTTGTGAGAGGACACTGAACCAAACCAGTGATGGCTGATGTGAGGATGCTCTCTATGACGGCAGTGTAAAATTACAGTGTGTTCTGGAAAAAATGGAATTTTACCATTAATTTATCAGTGTGATGTACTTTTACTGCCACTCACACCAACACTGAAGGGGCATTACCACATCAGGAGATTTTTTTGAGTTCTCTCCTACCTACGGACAAAATCAACTTTTAGACATCTCTACAAGAAGAATCCATTTGTTAGCCAGGGACGGCCTCTGTCTGTGCGCAAGAAGAAAGTAATTTCACAGGTAACAGTAGGTTAAGAATCCAAGGTGGAAAAGAAACACTACAGGCACATATTAGTCCCAGTCAGCACCTAATCAGTCAGTAAAGACATTACCTGCAGTGATACCAGGTTAGCTCACCCAACCCAACATTCATACTCAGTGCTTGTCCACTTTTTCAGACTTATCATCACGGACATATGCTGTGAAACCTGTTGTTTTGAGAGCAAAAATAGCAAGGTAGTGTTCAGTTCAGAAATCTGATGGAAAAAGCTGTTCCTAAAACATTGAATGTGTTGGTTCAGGCTCTGTACTTCCTCCCTGATGTTTGTAATAAGAAAATAGCGTGTCCTGGGTGCTGGGGGTCCTTAATGACAGATAACACTTTTTTGAGGCATTGCTTTTGAAGAAGGTGTTAAGACTGGTGCCTTTGATGAAGAGTTTACAACCCTCTGCGGCCTTTTCTGACCCTATGCAGTCGGTCAAATTGCTCTCCATGGTACACCTGCAGTAATCTGCTAGTCTTTGGCAACATACCAAATCTCCCAATGAAATAGAGCCTTCCTAAAGTACTTCCTTTCTAAATGCATTAATAGGTTGGACTGAGGATAGACCTTCAGAGGTGATGACACCCAGGAACTTGAAACAGCTCATCATTTCTACCGCTGATCCCTCAGTAAGGACCAGTCTAGGTTCCCTCGGCTTCCCCTTCCTGAAATCCACAAACAATTGCTTGGTTTTACTGACGTTGAGTGCAAGGTTGCTGCTGCGATGTCTGAAGGGAACAATTGCAGTGAGCATCCACAGCCCCTACTGCACAGTTGTTGGGGGAGACCCAGTACCAGGTACAGCTTCCACTGTAACTGACCAGACAGTAAACAAATGTGCCACCCCGTCACACACAAGGAAAAGGCAGCGTACAGCGTACAGTCCAGCAGTGCTATTCTTGAACACAATAAGCAAGTGGTGAGAAAAGGATTCCTCTTTTCAAAAGAGAAATTATATAAAGTGAAATGATCTGATCAGGAGAGACAGAAAGAGAAAAGCAAATTCAGACACAGGAATATTGATTATGTGACAATATAGTTTAGAAAGGTGAGACAGCATCTCTCAGTAATTTAAGAAATTCTCAATTTAGCAAATAAAACTAGTAGGGAATCTTTACCAATCAGAACATAGCACAGGAACTGGCCCTTCAGCATACAATGTTGTGCAGAACTGATTAAACGAAAAATCAAATGGCCAACTAAACTAAGACCTTCTGCCTATACAATATGCATTTCCTTCCACTTCCCTCACATTCACATGCCTCTAAAAAGTTCCTGATGTTTCTGCCTCTACCATCACCCTGGGCAACACATTCCAGGTACCTACCACTCCCTGTGTGAAAAAACTTGCCCCCCACATCTCCTTTGAGCTTATCCTAAATGCATGTCCTCTAGTATCAGACATTTCAGCACCTGGAAAGATATACTTTCTGTCTACTCTCTGTGCCCATCATGATCTTATAAACCTCCATCAGATCTCCCCCTAGCCTCTACTACTCTAGAGAAAACAACCCAGGTTCGTCCAGCCTCTAGTTGTAGCATGCCCTCTAATCCAGCAGCACCCTCTCCAAATCCTTGACATCCTTCCCATAATGAGGCAACTAGAACTGTATGCAATACTCCAGTTGCAGCCTAACTAGTTTTTTAAAAGCTGCAACATCTTGACTTTTGAACACAATGCCCTAACTAATAAAGGCAAACATCCCCACCCGATCAACCCGTGTAGCCACCGTCAGGGAGCTATGAACTTAGACTCCAAGATCCCTCTGCTCATTAATACTGTTACAGTGTACTGTTCCTTTGCATTTGACCTACCAAGGTGCAACACTTCACATTTGGCTGGATGAAATGCCACCTGCCATTTCTCCACCCATGTCTGCAACTGGTCAATATTTATTTATTTATTGTTTGTTTATTAATTGAGATACAATATGAAGTAGGCCCTTAGAGCTGCGCTGCCCACTAATCCCCCAATTTAATCCTAGCCTAATCATGGGACAATTTACAATGTCCCTATTAACTGGTACGGTCGTGGATTGTGGGAGGAAACCGGAGGAATCCCGCGTGCTTACAGACAGTGGTGGGAGTTCAACCCGGGTCACCTGGACCGTAAAGCCTTGTGCTAACCACTACGCTACCGTGCTGCTCCATCCAGCTGTATTTTTTGCCAGCCTTCTATGCTATCCAATCGTCCTATCATTTGCACAGCTACTAACCCCACCCAGCACAAATCCCTGTGGAACACCACTTAATACAGACCTCCAGCTCGAGTAAGTTCCTTGGACCATTACCCTCTGTCCTCTGGGCAAGCAGCTCTTTCTTTTTCAATATTTTCATTAATTTCTTACATAAAAGAATACAGTAAGATTTATATCGATTATTGAAATTACAGATGAAGTGTAATTACCCATATCCATATAGATTAAATTTAAACATAAAATTGAAGAGATAATTTTATTATACAAAAGATCTAAACCCACCACCAGCAAGCAGTTCTGAATCAAAACAGCCAATCGCCATGCATCTACTCTTCTGGATGAGAGACCTTTTCAAACATATTACTAAAATCCATTCAGACAGCACTCACAGTCTACCTTCAGCAATCACTCTCATCACCTCGTCAAAAAGCTCAATCAAGTTGCTAAGACATGATTTGCTCCCCATAAAGTCATGCTGGCTCTCCCTAATCAGGTCATGGTTTTCGAATAAAGCACAAAACAATTACTGTTCATAGAACAATAGAGTACAGCACAGGATCAGGCGTTCAGCACACTGTACAAGCTTAAAGCAATGAGTGACATTAACGGGAATGGGTATCAGGCTCAAAGAAAAAGGTGATGACTGAGGGAACTAAATGGCCTCTCTCTGAAATTTCTATGATTATTTCAAGTGAAATTTATGTCTGGTATGAGCTACACTTACAGCTAACAACACATTAGCTATCTCTTGAAGGTACAACCTTCCGAGTCAGATGTGAAATTGATGACAGTGTGGCCACCCGATGGTAATAAGAACCAGCTCCCATTCTTGTTCACTAACAACTCATGGTCCAGGGTGGGGCTCAGCTCAACTCTGGCATACCTCGGTGCGGGGAGGTCTTCTTGCATTCACACCCCATTGGCTCAGCAGGATGATGATTGCTACCAGAGAATGAAACCATGTCAGTGTGAGACCCGAGTATGAACCAGCCAATCGCTAAGCCATGGATTACACTTTCTTCCAAGATCAAAGACTTTGGTGGGAGGCTGAATCCCAGCCAAATTGGCAAAGCCTGCACAGTCCAGGATTTCTCCCACAGCAAGAGGCTCGGACAGCAAACTGGCTGTCAAGTGTATTAGACAACATTAGTCACAAACAGAACACACTATAGAACTACTGGAAATGGATTGCCAGACTGGTTTGGGACTATTAAGACCACTTGCTCATTAAGAAACAAGCATCCTCAACCTGCATCCCCTTAGCATCAGCTATCATCTGGAAGAACATGTCCTGCATCCATATTAAGGGAGTTAAGACCAACTGCTTTCTACTTTAGTTGGGTTATTTTACAGCACAAAATCACTCCTGCTAATATTAAAACCAACACACATGCACACAATGCTGGAGGAACTCAGCAAGTCAGGCAGTATCCATGGAGATGAATAAAGAAACTCTGACTCTTTATTCCGCTCCATAGTCGTTGTCTGACCTGCTGAGTTCCTCCAGCATTATGCGTGTGTTAGTGTTACTCTGGATTTCCTGCACCTATGGAATCTCCTGTTAATGTTGTCAATATTAAATATTTTAGTGCTGCCCTTGCATGCTTTTTATTATTTTGATTCCTCTGGTGTCTCATATCCAGTAGAACTTAGTAAGCTGTGGGAATTATTTCCTCATAATTCAGAATGCCGACACATGGAATAAAATGAGAGGTATATAGCTGATTTGAAACTAGATCCCAAAGGTTTTAATATAGGGTGGGAAATTAAATGTCATTTCCAAATTGCCACTGTATTCCACACTTTCCTCCAAACTGCTGCAGTAGGTCCTTCAAGTTGCTATGGAAACAAACAGCTGATAAAAAAGGCCCTTGGGACAACCATGCCCTTGCTAAATGTCTACACTAAACCCAATTACCAGCAATTAGGCAGAACCTTTGCATGCCTTGGCTTGAAGTTAATCAGCAATATGAGGAAAATTAAGTTTCTTAATGACTCAAGAGCAGAATTAGATTTAGTTGGGTTGGATTTTGAAAGCCTAATTTGCCTTTCTTACCTGCTGCATTTGAACCAAAGAAGGCTATTGTGGTAAGCATGGTATGATGTGGTGTTGAGCATATTTACATCTTGCTGCTCCACTGAAAAAAACCAGTTTGAGTGCCTTGGGTTTGGGAATGGGGGCTTGAAACATTTCAAATGCTAGAAGCTTTTCTCTTTGGAGTGAAAGAGGATGATTGGTGACTTAATAGAACCATAGACATACACGAGGAAATCTGCAGATGCTGGAAATTCACGCAACACAAACAAAATGCTGCTGGAACACAACAGGCCAGGCAGCATCTATAGGAGAAGCACTGTCGATGTTTCAGGCCGAGACCCTTCGTCAGGACTAACTGAAAAGAAAGATAGTGAGACATTTGAAAGTAGGAGGGGGAAATGCGAAATGATAGGAGAAGACCAAAGGGGGTGAGATAAAGCTAAGAGCTGGAAAGGTGATTGGCAAAAGGGATACAGAGCTGGAGAAGGGAAAGGATCATGGGACGGGAGGCCTAGGGAGGAAGAAAGAGGGAAGGGAGCACCAGAGGGAGATGGAGAACATGCAGAATGATGGGCAGAGAGAAAAAAAAACTAAATGTGTCAGGGATGGGGTAAGAATGGGAGGAGGGGCATTAACGGAAGTTAGAGAAGTCAATGTTCATGCCATCAGGTTGGAGGCTACCCAGCCGGTTTATAAGGTGTTGTTCCTCCAACCTGAGTGTGGCTTCATCTTGACAGTAGAGGAGGCCATGGATAGACATATCAGAATGGGAATGGGACGTGGAATTAAAATGTGTGGCCACTGGGGAGATCCTGCTTTCTCTGGCAGACAGAGCGTAGGTGTTCAGCGAAATGGTCTCCCAGTCTGTGTCGGGTCTCACCAATATATAAAAGGCCACACCGGGAGCACTGGACGCAGTATACCACACCAGCTGACTCACAGGTGAAGAGTTACCTCACCTGGAAGGACTGTCTGGGGCCCTGAATGGTGGTGAGGGAGGAAGTGTAAGGGCAGGCGTAGCACTTGTTCTGCTTACAAGGATAAGTGCCGGGAGGGAGATCTGTGGGAAGGGAACAAATGGACAAGGGAGTTGCATAGGGAGTGATCCCTGTGGAAAGCAGAAGGGGGGGAGGGAAAGATGTGTTTGGTAAGGACAAGGGGAACCCTATCCCAAGTGGGGTGGTGGGCAGATGGGGTGAGGGCAGATGTGCGGGAAATGGGAGAGATGCGTTTGAGATCAGAGTTGATGGTGGAAGAAGGGAAGCCCCTTTGTTTAAAAAAGGAAGACATCTCCTTCGTCCTGGAATGAAAAGCCTCATCCTGAGAGCAGATGCAGCGGAGACGGAGGAATTGTGAGAAGGGGATGGCATTTTTGCAAGCGACGGTGGGAAGAGGAATAGTCCAGGTAGCTGTGAGAGTCGGTAGGCTTATAACCATATAACAATCACAGCACAGAAACAGGCCATCTCGGCCCTCCTAGTCCGTGCCGAACTCTTAATCTCACCTAGTCCCACCTACCCGCACTCAGCCCATAACCCTCCACTCCTTTCCTGTCCATATACCTATCCAATTTTACCTTAAATGACACAACTGAACTGGCCTCTACTACTTCTACAGGAAGCTCATTCCACACAGCTATCACTCTCTGAGTAAAGAAATACCCCCTCGTGTTTCCCTTAAACTTCTGCCCCCTAACTCTCAAATCATGTCCTCTCGTAGATATCAGTAGATAAGCCGTCTCCAGAGATGGAGACAAAAAGATCAAGAAAGGGGAGGGAGGTGTCAGAAATGGACCAGGTAAATTTGAGGGCAGGGTGAAAGTTGGAGGCAAAGTTAATGAAGTCGACGAGCTCAGCATGCGTGCAGGAGGCAGCACCAATGCAGTCGTCGATGTAGCGAAGGAAAAGAGGGGGACGGATACCCGTATAGGCTTGGAACATGGACTGTTCCACAAAACCACCAAAAAGGCAGGCATAACTGGGACCCATACGGGTGCCCATGGCTACACCTTTGGTTTGGAGGAAGTGGGAGGAGCCAAAGGAGAAATTATTGAGAGTAAGAACTGCAAACCCCATTTCCAGAAAAGTTGGGATATTTTCCAAAATGCAATAAAAACAAAAATCTGTGATATGTTAATTCACGTGAACCTTTATTTAACTGACAAAAGTACAAAGAAAAGATTTTCGATAGTTTTAATGACCAACTTAATTGTATTTTGTAAATATACACAAATTTAGAATTTGATGGCTGCAACACACTCAACAAAAGTTGGGACAGAGGCATGTTTACCATTGTGTTATATCACCTTTCCTTTTAATAACATTTTTTAATCATTTTGGAACTGAGGATACTAATTGTAGTAGATTTGCAATTGGAAATTTTGTCCATTCTTGCTTGATATAAGACTTTCAGCTGCACAACAGTCCGTGGTCTCCGTTGTCTGATTCCCCTCTTCATGATGCGCCATACATTTTCAATAGGAGATAGATCTGGACTGGCAGCAGGCCAGTCAAGCACACACACTCTGTGTCTACAAAGCCACGCTGCTGTAGCCCGTGCAGAATGTGGTCTGGCATTGTCCTGCTGAAATAAGCATGGACGTCCCGGGAAGAGACGCCACCTTGTTGGCAACATATGTCTCTCTAAAATCCTAATATAAGCCTCAGAGTCAATGGTACCTTCACGTACATGCAACTCACTCATGCCGTGGGCACTGATGCACCCCCGTACCATCACAGATGCTGGCTTTTGCACCTTTCACTGATAACAATCAGGATGGTCGTTTTCATCTTTGGCATGGAGAACTCGACGCCCGCTTTTTCCAAAAACTAGCTGAAATGTGGACTCATCTGACCACAGCACACGGTTCCACAGTCTTTCAGTCCATCTGAGATGAGCTTGGGCCCAGAGAACTCGCCGGCGTTTCTGCATAGAGTTGATGTATGGCTTCCTCCTTGCGTAATAGTTTCAAGTTGCATTTCTGGACGCAGCGACGGACTGTGTTAAGTGACAATGGTTTTCCGAAGTACTCCTGAGCCCAGGTGGCTATAATTGTCACAGTAGCATGACAGTTTCTTAGGCAGTGCCGCCTGAGGGTTCGAAGATCATGCACATTCAACAGTGGTTTCCGACCTTGTCCTTTACGCATTGAGATGTCTCTGAATTCTCTGAATCTTTTCACAATATTATGTACTGTAGATGTTGAAAGACCTAAATTCTCTGCAATCTTGCATTGGGAAATGTTCCTTTTGAACTGACTAACAATTCTCTCACGAATTTTGGCACAAAGGGGTGAGCCTCGACCCATCCTTGCTTGCAAAGACTGAGCCTTTGATGGACGCTACTTTTATACCCAGTCATGATACCTCACCTGCTACCAATTAGCCTGCTTAATGTGGAGTCTTCCAAACCAGTGTTACTTGAATATTCTGTGCACTTTTCAATCTTATTTTAACTCTCTCCCAACTTTTGTTGAGTGTGTTGCAGTCATCAGATTCTAAATTTGTGTACATTTACAAAATACAATTAAGTTGGTCAGTAAAACTATTGAAAATCTTTTCTTTGTACTTTTGTCAGTTAAATAAGGGTTCACGTGAATTAACATATCACAGATTTTTTGTTTTTATTGCATTTTGGAAAATATCCCAACTTTTCTGGAAATAGGGTTTGTAATTCCGCTAGACGGAGGATAGTGGTGGTAGAGGGGAATTGGTTAGGTCTGGAATCCAAAAAGAAGTGAAGAGCTTTGAGACCATCCGGGTGGGGGATGGAGGCATATAGGGACTGGACGTCCATGGTGAAAATAAGGCAGTGGGGGCCAGGGAACTAAAAATCATTGAAAAAATTCAAAGCGTGAGAAGTGTCACAAACATAGGTGGGAAGGGATTGAACAAGGGAAGATAAAACAGTGTCAAGGTATGCAGAAATGAGTTCAGTGGGGCAGGAGCAAGATGAGACAATGGGTCTACCTAGACAGGCAAGTTTGTGGATCTTGGGTAGGAGGTAGAAACGGGAAGTGCGGGGTGTGGGAACTATGAGGTTGGTCGCAGTGGATGAGAGATCCCCAGAGCTGATAAGGTTGGTGATGGTATAGGAGACAGTGGCCTGGTGCTCCTTAGTGGGGTCATGATCAAGGGGTAAATAAGAGAAGGTATCAGAGAGCTGTCGCCGTGCCTTGGCCAGGTAGAGGTCAGTACACCAAACAACAACAACTCCCCCCCTTATCCACAGGTTTTATAGTGAGGTTGGGATTGGTGCGGAGGGAGTGGAGAGCAGAGCGTTTGGAAGGAGTGAGGTTGGAATTGGAACACGGTGTGGTGAAGTTGAGATGGTTGATGTCCCGTCGGCAATTCGCAATAAGGAGATCCAGAGCGGGGTGTCCATGAAGAGGAGGAGGGTTGAAGACGGGAGAAGGGGTCATCGGTGGGGGTGGGAGAGTCCTTGTCAAAGAAGTAAGCTTGGAGACGGAGGTGGTGGAAGAGGAGTTCAGCATCATGGCATACGCGGAACTCGCTGAGGTGTAGGCAAAGGTGAGGCCCTTACTGAGGACAGAGCGCTCTGCCTCAGAGAGTTGAAGGTTGGAGGGAATAGTAAAGACCTGGCACGGATGAGAGATGGGATCAGAGGGGGGAGGGAGGCTGGTGGTGTCAGTGGAGAGGGAAGGGTCAGGGTGAGAGGAAGATGGAGCCTCTGAGGGCCCAGGAGCTGATGATGGGATCTGAGGGAGAGGGGATTGCAGAGTGGTGGTGGAGGAAGGGGAGACGGGAGACACAATCGCAGCATGTGAAGACCCGGCCTGGAGTTCAAGGCTGGAGTTGCAGTTGGTGGTTGCGCAATAGCTTTGAAGCTGTCCATGGCCATTGGAACCCGCGTTGATGGTGCTGGAGTCCGGGTTTTCAATATGCTCTGGGATGCTGGGGCAGCCGAGATCAGCTGCCGGGGCCAATCCATGGCCATTGGAACCCGCGTTGATGGTGCTGGAGTCCGGGTTTTCAATATGCTCTGGGATGCTGGGGCAGCCGAGATCGGCCGCCGGGGCCAATCCATGGCCATTGGAACCCGCGTTGATGGTGCTGGAGTCCGGGTTTTCAATATGCTCTGGGATGCTGGGGCAGCCGAGATCGACGGCCGGGGCCGTGATAAGAAGTCCATGCTCTGGGGTCTGCATATGGAAGATCTTGAAATCCTTGCAGGACGTGATAAAGTCAAAGATACGGCGATTGCACGCATGGATCCGAAGGAGGATGAAATAACAGACAGGTCCATTGCAAACGGAGAAAAAAACCATAGACATTTAGGGTTAGGGAATGGGAGGTACAGGATGATAAGAAGCATAGATCACATGGATAGCCAGAGAGTTCTTCCCAGGGTGGAAATGGGTAATATGAGGAGGCTTCATTTTAAAGTGTTTGGAGGAAAAGTAAAGGAGAATGTCAGAGGTAAGCTCTTTTTTTATAGAGAGAGTGGTGGATGCATGGAGTGAGCTGCCGTGGGTGTTGGTAGAGGCAGACACATTTAAGAAACGTGGGTGGAAGGCTACATAGGAGGGAAAAGTTAGATTAACGTTAGAGTTCAGCACAACATTGCTGCTGAAGGATCTGTACTCTGCTATAGTGTTCAATGTTCTGGAATACTGAATCCAATGGAGGGCAGGCAGCTCAGCTCAGAACAGTCTGCCGGACAGAAAATCAGCTGGTAGGGGCAGAGGTTGGAATTACTGTTAAGTACGTTTCAAATCACAGCCCAGCTGAACAAATCAAAGCAGTGTTGCTTACCGTCGGAGGAGTTCTTGCAGCTCGAGTCTGCATCAGTGTTGCCATCCTGTGGCGGCTGTGACACCTGACGGATATTGTCACAATCATCCTCAGGTAGGATCAGCTTCATCAGAGTCTGGTTACACACATTTGCCACCTCTTTGATACCTAGTCTCTGGGTCAAGGAACAGAAACAACAATATCATTCAATAGCCGTGATGGGCAGAAGGGACTGCTTTTGTGCCGCGCAACTCTCTGGTTAAGTAGGACGAGAAATTAAGGCTGAAATCATATGGAGGACAGTTCAGGTGCCCGTGGGGTAGGGAGGAGGTAATGGCACTAGCAATTCAGAGGCTTGGACTGATGAGTTGCAGCCACAGATTCAAATCCCATCACAGTAGCCAGAGAAGGCTGGCTGCATCAATAATGAGGATCAGAAATGCAACCATCTAATGAAATTGACCTTTAGTTCCTACCTAATCTGGTCTGTGTGCAGCCAGCTCACTCAAAAAATAGAAAAGATAATTAATCAAACAGCTGGACTCTGAACATTGTTTTGAGAAACCTGTCTGACATCTGGGAACTGCAATGGTTGGTTCCAACAACTACAACCAACCGGGTGACACGTCAGCATTCAGGGTTCCTCTGCAACTCCTGTATAGTTTTACTCTCTTCCAACTCATGTGTTATATACTTCCTGCAAGGCCTAAGGGTTTGAAGGAAAATTTTAAAAGTCTCCAGGACCAAATTGTCCAGATGAGGAAATTTGAAGCAAAATCTTAATCAGGTCAGGTAGCATCTATAGTGAAGAACAACTATTTGAGACTGCTGAGGTCCTGACCAAGGTCTTCATGTTATCTCCATATGAGCATTTGGATAATCATAATGAACGTTCACACAACCTTCAGCTTTAAGAACTCGACTGAGGTTTTCTTTTTGAGATTATGTAAAAGAGATTGAGGAAGGTAGAGCTGCAGATGTTTTCTACATAAATTATAGTATGGCAGTTGACAATGTTCTTCGTGGCAGGCTCATCCAAGAGGATCCATGATGACTTGGCTGTTTGGATTTGGAATTGGCTTGCCCATAGACAACAGAGGCTACTGGTCAATGGAACATTCTGGCCAGAGGTCCATTACTAATGGTTTTCCATTCCAGGACCTCTGCTGTTTGTGATAACTTCGCTGAAAATATGGTTGAGTGGGTTAGTAAGTTCCCAGAAGATACAACATAGGTGGTGCTGTGGATTGTGTAGAAGATCACAAAAGAACACAGATTAGTTGCAGATCTGGGCAGAGAAATGGCAGATAGAGCTTAATCCAGCTAAGTGTGAGGTGATGCACTTTGGCAAATCAATGTAAAGGAACAGTACGCTATTGATGACACAATTTGATGTACAGGGGGATCATGGGTCCAACTCCCTGGAAGTGACTGCACAGGTTGATAGGGAAGGTGTATGGCATGCTTGCCTTTACTGGTCAAGGCATTGAGCTCAAGAGTGAGAACGTTATAAGTCTGTTTAGGTTGCATCTGCAGAACTGCATTCAATTCTGGTCTACCATTTTTGGATGGGTGTAGAGGCTTTGAAGAGGGTGCAGAAGTGGTTAACCTGGACGCTGCCTTGATAGAGAGGGCATATGCTACGAGGATGGACAAGTTTGGGTTGTTTTCTCTACAGCAGAGGCTGAGAACCAAACTTAAGTAGGTTTATAAGATTATGAGGGGCATGGATAGACAACTTGTATCATTTTCCTTTGGTCTAATACTAGTGGGTATGCATTTAAGGTGGGGGGAGGAGGTGCAGGGCAAGTTGTTGTTTAATAGAGAATGATGGATGCCTGGAATGCACTGCTGGGGCAGTGGTGGAAGCAGATACAATAGATGCATTTATCAAAGTGCAGAAAATGGAGATATTTGGATAATTTGTAGGCAGAAGGGACTAATTTAGTTAGGTTTTAAATTTCTAATTTAATTAGGCCTGTTCTTGAGCTATGTTCAAGGTTAACTGGAATATTTCAGTTCAACAACCTTTCATCAAAAAGGAACATCTGAAAAGCAATTGAATTGCTAAATGAATTGGGATCTGGGGCAAAAAAAGCCCCAAATTTAAAGGAAATTTAACTCAGAAAAGTGCAAGGTGCTGCATTTTTACAAGTTAAATCAAGGCAGGAGTTATTCAGTAAATGGTAGTGGCCCGAGAAAGCATTATAGAACTGTGACATCTAGAGGTAAGGTATATAGTTCCCCAAAAGTAGCAAGATAGGTAGACAGAGTGGTGAAGAAGGCACTGGGGCATGAAAAGGAAAGAGTTAAGAGAGATATGGGCCAAATGAGACAGCAAATGAGACAGGCTCAGACAGATTTTTTTGTCATCATGGACAAGTTGGGTGAAAGCTGGGTGTTTCCATGTCATTTCGTTCCAAGACTGAAAGATGCAGAGCAGGATCGGGATGGAGTTGTACATAGCAAGAGGGAGAGAAAAATGAAAATCTGCCATGGTTCAGGCTGGAGAGCAGCAGCACATAGAAAGAAATGGTTGAATAATTATCTGAAATTACTCAAGAAATACTGTATAAAAGGAGTCTAAATGAAAATAGTCATTGACTGAATTAGTTAGCCTCAGAACCTGGGAGTGAGGGAAGTATAACTGAGCAAATGGTACTAATTCTTTAACACTTCAACTAGGAAGCAAATTTGAGTCTAGTAAAGAGTAAAGGAAGGGTTTCCTGGACAACATACACAATTATTGGTGCTCTAAAACTAGGCAACTTCTTTGGGAGAAATGGATCAAATTTCAGTATGCAACTGAAGAGCAGATCAAAAAGAATAAATAAAGGATTAAATTTCACTTGTTAAACTCCCAACAAAGACTGTGCAAAAACAAGCTGACATGTTCCTTTACACCAAACTCACAGCAGTCAAAATTTGTGTCAGATAATGTTTGCAGTTCAAAGGATACTCTTTTTCCTGTCATCATAGGAGAGGCAAGGCAGTACGGCAGTCAGAATTCCTGAAGAATAGGGCAGCATCACACGGCCAGCTAACTGAATGAACTCCCTCATCCATGTCATTGCAGTCAGCTGAATCAAATCATCTGTGAGAAGAGCAACAGAAGCAGTTTAACCACAACTTGTACAGCACTGTGCCCCTGTGAAACACGTAACAAAAACCGTGACTGCAAGTCTAATGCAAGTTCAAGACTATATGTTTGCAGACCCAAACTGCACCAATATGAGAGGTGGCTTAAGCACTAACCAACGTTTCAATAATATTGAACACCCAGGCAAACATAATAAAAACAAAATTCCCTGCATCAAGCAGGTGCTGAACAGGCCGCTGATTAACTAATAAATGTAGCTTGTACATTGGTAGATTAATGCATCCAATTACGAATTTGAGACAATGTTTGGAGACAACATTGAAATCAGAATAGCATTATTTTAGCTAATTAAACCAAGCAAAATGAGCAATAATTTATGTGAATAACTTATACAAGAAACAGGACCAAGGTGATCCAACTTATTTCACATATGTGCTTTCCACCAAGACACTTTTCCCAGACATTACAGATTTAAACCCTCACATTGGCTAATCCATGCAAAATGCAAGCAAAGTAAAATTTATTATCAAAGTTATGTATATGTCACCATATATAGCTTTGTCTTCTTGCTGCATTTACAGGGAAATAAGAAATATAACAGAATTTATGAAAAACTACACATAAACAAAGACTAAACAAAGAAATTTGAAATTTATTAAATTCCACGTGTGTGGTAGGATTTGAATTAGTCTCTAGATCATTAATCCAGTCTCGAATCCAATAACAATCACTTTGTCACCATTCACTTTGGAGGGAAGATGTGAAGTAAAATAAACTAAGTGAATCAGTTTTTTAAAATATGCAGGAATAAGGATACAGAAATCATTAAAAGGGAGCAGAACAATTTGAAAGCATTTAAACCAGCACATGGGGTCCTTGGTATAATAAAAAACATTTGAGTATAAACAAGAGAGAAATGTTAAACCTTACTAAATTAATAATAGGCTCAGTTGACCACGTCTAAATCTGAACATCAGGCATTGGGAAATATTAAAAAGGTGGTCTAAGGAGAACAAAGGGATTTACTGGAAAGGTACCAAGCTGATATCACTTTCTTAAGAGCATCAGAAGATTAATGAGAGATTTTCATGGAGATTCAAAATCATGAATGGTTGTGACAGAATGAATCAGAAGAAATTATTTTCACACCTGAAGTGCACATTTTTAAGATAATTGACAACAGAGGAAGAAGGGAAAACACTAGCATCGTGATCAGGTCAGAGGTTGACCCCAGGGAAGATCAGTAATTGGAAGAGGGCTAGAATGGGCACCAGCATAGAGAGAGGACAGGCCACTCACCAGAGGCTTGACAATGGATGACCAAGATGTTGGCCATTTCTGCAAACTTGACACTCGTAGGGTTTTTCTTGATCTCCTTCAAAAATTCAACGAGGACTGTCTCACACCTGAATTGATAAATAATATCATTATAACAGACAATAGATGCAGGAGTAGGCCACTCAGCCCTTCGAGCCAGCACTGCCATTCAATCTGATCATTCCACAATCAGTACCCCGTTCCCGCCTTCTCCCCATATCCTTCGACTCCGCTATCTTTAAGAGCTCTATCTAACTTTTTCATGAAAGCATCCAGAGAATTGGCCTCCACTGCCTTCTGAGGCAGAGCGTTCCATAGATCCACAACTCTCTGGGTGAAAAAGATTTTACTGAACTTTGTTCTAAATGGCCTACCCCTTATTCTTAAATTGTGGCCTCTGGTTCTGGACTCCCCCAACATCGGGAACATGTTTCCTGCCTCTAGCGTGTCCAATCCCTTAATAATCTTATATGTTTCAATCAGATCCCCTCTCATCCTTCTAAATTCCAGTATATACAAGCCCAGTCGCTCCAATCTTTCAACATATGACAGTCCCACCATCCCGGGAATTAACCTCGTGAATCTACGCTGCACTCCCTCAATAGCAAGAATGTCCTTCCTCAAATTTGGAGACCAAAACTGCACACAATACTCCAGGTGTGGTCTCACCAGGGCCCTGTACAACTGCAGAAGGACCTCTTTGCTCCTATACTCAACTCCCCCTGTTATGAAGGCCAACATGCCTTTAGCTTTCTTCACTACCTGCTGTACCTGCATGCTTACTTTCAGTGACTGATGTACAAGAATACCTAGATCTTGTTGTACTTCCCCTTTTCCTAACTTGACACAATTCAGATAGTAATCTGCCTTCCTGTTCTTGCCACCAAAGTGGATAACCTCACACTTATCCACATTAAACTGCATCTGCCCACTCACCCACCCTGTCCAAGCCACCCTGCATTCCCCTAACGTGCTAACAGAATGGCAGGCAGTCACTGTCTACCATTCTGAAAAGGACCCGTTAATTCCTACTCTTTGTTTCCTGTCTGCCAACCAATTTTCTATCCATGTTAGTACCCTACCCCCAATACCATGAGCTCTAATTTTGCCCACTAATCTCCTAAGTGGGACCTTATCAAAGGCTTTCTGAAAGTCCAAGTACACTATATGCACTGGCTCTCCCTTGTCCATTTTCATAGCTACATCCTCAAAAATTTCCAGAAGATTAATCAAACACAATTTCCCCTTCGTAATTGACTCCAGCATCTTCCCCACCACTGACGTCAGGCTAACTGGTCTATAATTCCCTGTTTTCCCTCTCCCTCCTTTCTTAAAAAGTGGGATAACATTAGCAACCCTCCAATCCTCAGGAACTGATCCTGAATCTATAGAACCTTGGAAAATGATCACCAATGTGTCCATGATTTCTAGAGCCACCTCCTTAAGTACCCTGGGATGCAGACCATCAGGCCCTGGGGATTTATCAGCCTTCAGTCCCTCCATTACCCTAGGTCCTCTGGCCACTATTACATCTAGGAGATTGTCTGTGTCTTCCCTAGTGAAGACAGATCCAAAGTACCTGTTCAACTCGTCTGCCATTTCCTTGTTCCCCATAATAAATTCACCCATTTCTACCTTCAAGGGCCCAACTTTGGTTTTAACTAATTTTTTTCCTCTTTACATACCTAAAGGAGCTTTTACTATCCTCCTTTATATTCTTGGCTAGCTTACCTTCATACCTCATCCTTTCTCCCTGTATTGCCTTTTTAATCATCTTCTGTTGCTCTTTAAAAGTTTCCCAATCCTCTGGCTTCCCACTCATCTTTGCTATGTTATGCTTCTTCTCTTTTATTTTTATACTATCCTTGGCTTCCCTTGTTTGCCACGGTCTCCCCCTACTCCCCTTACAATCTTTCTTCCTCTTTGGAATGAACTGATCCTGCACCTTCTGTATTATTCCCAGAAATACCTGCCATTGTTGTTCCACTGTCATCCCTGCTAGGGTATCCTTCCAGTCAACTTTGGCTAGTTCCTCCCTCATGGCTCCATTGTCCCCTTTGTTCTACTGTAATACTGACACTTCTGATTTTCCCTTCTCCCTCTCAAATTGTAGATTAAAGCTTATCATATTATGGTCACTACCTAATGGCTCCTCTACCTCGAGTTCCCTTATCAAATCTGGTTCATTACACAACACTAGATCCAGAATTGCCTTCTCCCTGGTAGGCTCCAGCACACGCTGCTCTAAGAATCCATCTCAGAGGCACTCCACAAACTCCCTTTCCTGGGGTCCAGTACCAACCTGATTTTCCCAGTCTACCTGCATGTTGAAATCCCCCATTACAACTGTAGCATTACCTTTGCGACATGCTAATTTTAGTTCTTGATTCAACTTGCACCCTTTATCCAGGCTACTATTTGGGGGCCCGTAGATAACTCCCATTAGGGTCTTTTTGATCTTACAATTTCTCAGTTATCTTTATTCTTTCTGCAGGCCAAGGTAGACTTTCAACCAACCTACATAAATTTCTTCAGAAACAATTACTGATTCATGTTGAGAATATCTCAGTTCTGGTCATTTTGATTATAAATTATACTTTACTCTCAGATTTTCAAAATTAACTTGATACAGATCAAAATAACCTCTCATCCAGAAATGGAGCTCTAATATTTGCTGTTTGAAACAATGTAATAATATAATTTTATGATGTAAATGCCACAACACTGAGTTGCAGTACACCTGACGTAGAATACCGCAGACATATGTGGTGATTTCATGCTTGAATGAAGCTGTTTATCACCAAAAACAGATTGGCTATGGCTCAGCTTATTTCTGCATCGACCTCAGAGAGCCGCTCCTGATTTCACAGCAAGGCGCACTGTCTCAACCATTTGCTGCCTCAGCTCTTTCACAGGAACAAAGTGGTTACATGTGACTTCCTCACATTGGTCACAGCAACCAGCAATCTGAGTGAGTGTACAGTCTAAGTTCCTCAATTCTTTTTTTCTAACCTGCCTCAGTGAAGTTAATCTACCTGGCATTTGTAATGATCATATTTAACACAGAACATTTCACCATAGTAAAGGTCCTTTAGTCCACAACGTTATGATAAGCTTTTAATCAACTCTAAGATCAATTTAACCCTTCCCTCCTATATACCCATCCATTTTGCTATCAGCCACATGCATATCTAAGAGTTTCTTAAATGCCCCTCACGTAACTGCATCTACCACCACCCCTGGCAGAGCATTCCACACACTCATCACTCTCAGTGTAAAACTTGCATCTGACATCGGGGGGGGGCCCTTATACTTTCCTCCAGTCTCCGTAAAATTATGCCTCTTTGTATTAGTCATTTCCACTCTGGAAAAAAGTCTCTGGGTATCCACTCAACCTAGGCCTCTTATTATCTTGTAAACCTCCATCAGGTTGCCTCTCGTCCAATCAGAATCACCCTAGTTCATCAACCTATCCTCATATGGCATACTTTCTAATCCAAGCAGCCTCCTGGTAAACCAAAGACAATCTGCTGATGCTGGAAATCAAAGTAATACACTCAAAATGCTGAAGGAACTGAACAGGCCAGGCAGCACTGATGGCAAAAAGTAAACAGTCAGCGTTTCGTGCTGAGACCCTGTTGAAGGGTCTTGCACCAAAATGTCGTTGTTTTTCCTTTTCCATAGAAGCTGCCTGGTCTGCTGAGTTCCTCCAGCATTTTGTGTGTATTACAGCATTCTGGTAAATCTCCTCTGCATCTTCTCTAAAGCTTCCACATCCTCCCTTTGAAGATCCTTAGTACCCAACAGATGTAATGATCATCTTTAGCCAATAAATAGGCCAGATCTTCAGTTAACTCAACTGTTACAGAAATAGGCAATGCTGTGCCTGGCTTTCTGCTAAAAATCAGAAAACCTACTTAAAATAGAGATTTATCCTCACCTGTGCACCTTCCATCTTCATCCCAAGCCCAAACCAAACGCCTCAGGCAAAATCTAACTCATTCAGGATGCTCCCTGCATTAGTCAGGGTTGAGGACCCAGCCAGTAATAAGTGAACCTATGCATGCTGAACACCAGGCCTCGAGAAAATTGTACGACTTGCCATGAGGGTATCAATGCAAATGGCCATCAACTGAAACACGATCTTTAAGGGCCTGTAGTTTGATGTACACTGAATTTGGTTGACCAGGTATGAAGGAAATACCTCTAACTGCAGCCCAAGACAGAATAACCTGAGATCAAAAATGTACTGCCGGATGAATCCTAACTCTTTCAGATAGTACTAGAATTGGAATTGGCATAGAGATTGATAGCTCATTGATGCTGCTGCTGTTAAGCATCTGAAACAATTCAGATTCATGTACATTCAGATATACGTACGTACAGTGAAATGTGCATTTGTTTTAACCAACACAACAGAAGGATATGCGGGGAGCAACCTGTAAGTGCACCACACAGTCCAGTGCTCACCATGTTCACAGGACAGCACAAGCATCAACAACCAGAACTAACAAACAAGCCCTATCCCTACCCCACTCTCCCAATCTCAAATGCCCCCAAATCCTCGTCCCTATACCCTAACCTATTGTTAAAACCATCCCAACAAACCAAAAAAACAGCCAAGACTGAGCCACGACCTCAGAGACAGCAGTTTGGCTCCACCTCGACTGCAGGATTGACCAGTTACATCCATACCTGGATGAATCCAAGCATGTTTCTCTCACGGTGGCGTAGCTAGTAGAGCTGCAGCCTCATAGAGCCAGACAGCCAGGATCAACCCTGAGCTCGGCTGCAGCATGGAGATGTCACATTCTCTCTATGACTGTCAAGGGTTTCCCCTGGGTGCTCCCGTTTCCTCCCACAGCCCTAAGTTTTGAAGGTAATTGCCTACTGTATATTGTCTGTAGTGTATAGATAAGTGGCAGAATTTTGGGGAAGATGACAGAATGGAGGGAGAATGGGATTAGTGCGAATGGGTGCCTGAAGTGCAGACTGCAGTCAGTGGACCTCAGCACCTGCTTCCCTGTTGTAATTTTGAATGACCCCTGTGATGAAATCTGAAGGATTAATCTAAATGGACTGTTCCTTTAAAAAGAGAGAGGAGGAGTGGACAGCGTGTGTGCTATTTCAGGGAGAGAGAGCAACAGGACGTCTGTGAGTTGCCTTGGAAACTGAAAGGCAGAGCATTATGATGGACAGCTAGTGTTCAGCACTTGTGGGATATGTACAAGGTCAGCTGGCTTTGTAATCAGACATGCCAGACACCAAGGAAGACACTGGTTGAGCTTTGTGTGCCCACGACAAAGGTGGGATTTTTGCTCACAGTGTGGACAAAGGGGTGACCAGTGGAAAGCTATCGGAGTGTTTAACTCTTGCCTGGGTTGATAGCAGTACCACTTGAAAATAGCATCCCCTTTTCGTGATCACAAGTCAGTGACTTTAAGTTTCGGGAGCAGGAGGATGATGAGGAATATTCGACAGCATCGGCACTAGGAAGACGAAACAACTCCCTCTCTCTCTCCCCCCAACTCTACTCAATTCAAATTCCAGAACTGAACTGACTACTTACCATACCACTGTAAGATTGTATCATCTAATCACCTGAGCTGGGAGAAGCTTGGGAACTTTATTTACTCACTGACATATGCATATACTCTGCTAACCTGTTTACCTTATCTTGTTTTATATTACTTTATCACTTAGTTACTAATAAAATAGTGTTTATAACAGAAGACTCAGACTCCAGGTGTGTCCACTTCTGCTGGTCCTTTTTAACCTGTTACGGGGTACGTAACAACTCCACAGGAACAATCATAGCATTAAATGAGGCCATTCAGCCCACTATCTATACTGTCCTCAGTGCACCAATCAATACTCTTTGCCCACAGTACTGTAAGTTATTCTTTCCAAAGTACTTATTCTATTCTGATAGAATCTTTCTACCAGCTTTAAGGCAGCAACTTCTAAACCATACCATCTTAATGCATGTGCATTTTTCTTCGCATTCGCTGTCGCACACTTTGCCCAAAATGTTTAATACATGTATCTTGGTCCTTTAACTATCCCTGCCTATCCTGTATGTGCTACATCTAATCACAACACAAACTAATAAACCTCAATCAAATCTCCTCTCCATCTTGTTTGTTCCTATTTTCACCCTTGTAAAACCCTGGCTAGAACACAGCCGGATCATTGTGTTCAGTTTTGATTGGAAGGACGGAGAAGCTTTAGAGAGGGCGCAGAGGAGATGTCTGGATTAGAGCGTATGTTTTATGAGGAGAGGTTGAGTGAGCTCGGGCTTTTCTCATTAGAGAAAGGGAGGATGAAAGGCGACTTGTTAAGAGATGTACAAGATGGTAAGAGGCGTCAATCAAGTGGACAGCCAGGGATATTTTCCCAGGGTGAAAATAGCTAATACAAGAGGGCATCATTTTAAGGTGATTGGATGAAAGTTTAAGGGGGGGAATGTCAAGAGGAAAGTTATTTGACAGACTGTGGATGGTGTGTGGAACACGCTGCCAACAGTCGTGATTGAGTCAGAAACATGAGTGACATTCAAGAAAGATAAGACACAGGGAATGATAGAAAAGTTGAGGGCTATGGTGGAGGAAGGGTTAGATTGATGTTCGAGTAGTTTAAAAGGTCGGCACAACATTATGGGCCGAAGGACCTTTGCTGCATTTTAATGTACTATGTCTTTTCCATTCCTAGGATCATTCTGGTGTTCTGTGGACACTCCAAAACTCTTATATGCTCTTAAAATAATGTAATCAGAACTGAATGTAACACTTCCGTTGTGACCAACATAATGCTTTTGTAGGCCAGAACCTCCATGCTTACTAATTATGCAAATTCTAATTTCAAAGAATTATACACTGTGACAGTATTGACCCCTTTTCTTCTCTATGTCAAAGTGCATAATTTTATAACCCTCTGTATTAAGCTCCCTCACTGTGTCACTTCTCACAGTGTTGATCAATACTACTTTCAAAGCGCATTGACTGAAGGTCACCCACACTCACATTTTACGGATCTCTTTACTGTTGTCTCCCAAGATCTGAAAGAGCCCATCCAGGATTTCCGGCAAGTAGTCCAGCAGGTTGATATCAGGAACACATTCCAGAACAAGGATCTGCAGTGATGGCCAAGATTGAAAATAGTTGGCAAGTTAGCCTTTGCACTTGTATAACCATATAACAATTACAGCACGAAACAGGCCATCTCGGCCTTTCTGGTCCGTGTCGAACGCTTACTCTCACCAAGTCCCACTGACCTGCACTCAGCCCATAACCCTCCATTCCTTTCCTGTCCATATACCTATCCAATTTTACTTTAAATGACAATACCGAACCTGCCTCTACCACCATTATTCCTAGATCACTCTGTTCTACTGCATTCCTCAATGCCCTACCATTTACGATGTATGTCCTATTTGGATTATTCCTACCAAAATGTAGCACCTCACACTTACCAGCTTTAAACTCCATCTGCCATCATTCAGCCCATTCTTCTAACTGGCCTAAATCTCTCTGCAAGCTTTGAAAACCTACTTAATTATCCACAACGCCACCTACCTTAGTATCATCTGCATACTTACTAATCCAATTTACCACCCCATCATCCAGATCATTAATGTATATGACAAACAACATTGGACCCAGTACAGATCCCTGAGGCACACCACTAGTCAGCGGCCTCCAACTCGACAAACAGTCATCCACCACTACTCTCTGGCATCTCCCATCTAGCCACTGTTGAATCCATTTTACTACTTCAATATCAATACCTAAAGATTGAATCTTCCTAACTAACCTTCCGTGTGGAACCTTATCAAAGGCCTTCCTGAAGTCCATATAGACAATATCCACTGCCTTACCCTCATCAACTTTCCTCATAACCTCTTCAAAAAATTCAAAAGATTTGTCAAACATGACCTTCCACGCACAAATCCATGTTGACTGCTCCTAATCAGACCCTGTCTATCCAGATAATTATATATACCATCTCTAAGAATACTTTCCATTAATTTACCCACCACTGACGTCAAACTGACAGGCACTTGTCGTGAAGTCTGTCGCCTCATTAAAAAAAACAAGCCAGACACAAGAATGCTCTGAACCTGTCTTTGTATGTTTCAATCTAGAAATATCTGCACAGGATTAGATTGCAAGAAAGTTCCCTAATGTTTATAACTCTGCCACCAATACAAAGGAAATGGCTGCTAGGAGCTGCGTGAGCACACAGATTGCATTGGATAGGATTCAATCAGGCACCACTTGAAGCAACACTAATACAAGCAACACAGAGGTGGCACTTAGAATATCAGCTCACTTCTAATTAGCTTTAAAGTGATAGCTATAGAGTCAAGCAAAACAAGATCAACTTTTTTTTAAACCAAAAGATCAGGAATGTGATTTGTAACTCACCCAAGAGATGATGAACTGCCGGGCATACTGATTGTTGGAGTATATTCGTTCTCTCAAGAGAGGTACAAAGGCCACAAGATCAAACTTTGAACTTTCCGTGACAATGTCCTTTGAGATACAAAATGACACCATATTAAACAAAAATGCTAGTCGTAGGCAAAATAACTGTTGGTCCAAATAAAAAAGAGATGCTGGAAATTGAAAAGAAAAACATTATGACAAAGCTTCAGCGATGCTCAATGTAAGCACATGGAACAGATCTCAACCTTCAGCTGGGAAATGCTTGTGATATCAAACGGAATTCCAGAACTCCAGATCACAGACAGATACAGCATTGAATCCTTCAATTGAGTTTGCACCAACTAGCATCCAACCATTTACAATCATCCCATTTGTTTTACAAATGATTTGGATAACAGAATTAATGGCTTTATTGTGCGGACAATACAAAGACAGGTGGAGTTGAGGAAGCAGACAGGCTGCAGAAGGACTTAAACAGATTAGGAAAATGGGCAAACAAGCAGCAGTTGGAATACAATATTGGGGAAGTGTGTGCTCATGCACTGCACTTTGGTAGAAGAAATAAAAGTGTAGTCTACTTTCTAAATGGAGAAAAAACTTAAAAATCGGAGTTGCAAAGGGACTTGGGAGTCATTGTGCAGGATTCCTTAAAGGTTAATTTGCAGGTTGAGTCAGTGATGAGGAAGGCAAATGCAATGTTAATACTCATTTCAAGAGGGCTGGAGTATAAAAGCAAGAATATAATGTTTTATAAGGCACTAGAAAAGCCTCATGGAGTATTGTAAGCAGTTTTGAGGCTCTTATCTAACAAAGGATGTGCCCTCGTCAGAGAAGGTTCAAAGGAGGCTCACGAAAATGATTCTGGGATTGAAAGGCTCATCTATGAGGAGTGTTTGATGGCTCTTGGCCCATACTCACTGGAATTCAGAAGAATGAAGGGGTTCTCATTGAAACCTATCCAATGCTGAAAGGCCTTTATTAGAGTGGGTGTGGAGAAGACGTTTCCTATGGTGGGAGTGTCTAAGACCAAATGATATAACCACAGAATAGAGGGACGTCCATTTAGAATGGAGACGAGGAGGAATTTCTTTAGACAAAGAGTGGTGAATCTGTGATGGCCAAGTCATTGGCTTTATTTAAGGTAGAGACTGACAGATTCTTGATTAGTCAGAGCATGAAGGGTTACAAGGCGGCAGAAAATTGGGACTGAGAAGGAAATGGATGAGCTATGATGAAATGGTGGAGCAGACATGATGGGTAAAATCGCTTAATCCTGCTCCTATATCTTAGAGTTTTGTGGTCTAAAGTTATGCCCCTCATATTAGCTATTTCCACTCTGGGGGAAAAAAGTGTCTGCCTATCCACTCGATCTACATCTTTTATCATCTTGTAAGCTCCATTATGTCACCTCTTATGTTTGAAATGACCTGTATCGATGGTATGAAAAACTAAGTTTTTCAGTCTCCTGGAACAATAATAAACTAATTCCAGACAAAGAGAAGAAAATGAGAGACAGATGGAGAAAGGTGGGGGGAGGGGAGGGGGCAGTGACAGCTGCTGGAGGGAGACAAGCAGGAACACAAAGGGCTACCAATACTAAATATCAAAGGTGATCGTGGGAACCTCTAGAGGCGAGGTGAGGGGCAAATAAAACCAGAACCAGAATAGTTGTCATATGAACGACCAGGACTGGTTTTTGTGATAGCTCTTGTACTTCAACCAATAGTTGCTCTGATTGCTTGTTCCTAAAATAAAATGATAATAGATGGGGAAAATTATTAGAATTTTGAACAAATTTAGTGTTCTATATTTAATAAACTTCACAAGATGCAATGTGTTCCAGAATCACTGAACATGAAACCTTGTGCTTTAAGCAAAGGACACACAGAGGTGTTTGTGATGAGTGCACAGTTGGATAAGATGCCAAACTGTGCAGAACAGAGGTTCAATGTTTAATGGTTGCTCTTTAAACTTGATCAATCCCAATCAGAATGGACACAACATACAAGCACATGGGGAGGAATTTTTTTATGTGGAAATTCAAATCACAAACTGTGGCCCCTTCCATTTGCAGTCTGCTGAAAATCAATGCACAATACCATGTCCACTGCAGAGTGGTGATTCTTACCTTTAATAACCGGTCCAGTAGCTCAGAGCCACTTTTGACATTTGGATCTGGATCTGCAGCCAACTGTGTAAACAAGAGAATGGCATACAGTAACTCCTAGCAAATGTTGTCAGGGCAGTATTTTACTTCCAGCATGCATACCCTAAAGTTAAGTGACTGAGCCAATACAGACAACCCCAATGATCACACTGGCTTTCAGAAGGGTAATAGCCAGAAAGAAACAACCCCCCTCGGATCATAGAACATTACAGGACAGTGCAGGCTCTTTGACCCACAAAGTTGTGTCAACCTTTTAATCTAGTTTAAGATCAAACTGACCCTTCCCTCCTACACAGCCTTCTATTTTTGTATTATCCTTGTGCCTATCTAATAGTTTCTTAAACACCCCTAATATCACCCCTAATGACATGCCAAATCTCTATCACCTCTATCACCACCCTGGCAGGACATTCCATGCACTTACAAAGCTCTGTGTAAGAAATTCACCCTCGAAACGTTCCTCCAATTACTTTAAAATTATGCCCCATCGTATTAGCTGAATATCTAATAGGTGCTCAAACATAAATGGTGAGCATAGGGCTAATTAATTCCAAAGCCAGATAAATATATTATTACATTTGAAGACATGTGCCTGGCTAAACTCACACACCAACTTCAAGATAGTGAAGCCCTAACCCCAAGACACAGGACTGTCAAATGGTCATCTTTGACATAAAAAAAAGCTTAGAAACAATTTGAACATGCAAAAATAGTTTAAAGGATTAAAATTCTTACAAAATAAAGCTAAGGAAGGCATCCACATACTAAAAATCAATTAAAATCATTAAAACAATTACCTGTCTTTATTATGCAAACTAATATTCATTTGAACAAAAGTTCTGTGTTTGTACCTATGGCAGTTTTAATCTAGTGCTGATTCAAGGAAACATTTCCCATCCTGGCTCATCTCCCCCACTGGTACAGCAGATACCACTGTCACTTAAGACCACTGCTGATCTTCAACAGTGGTAGGCAAGAAATCACTGCAATAGCACTGTCATCAGAGTGGAAGACCAGCCCCATCCTTTGCTGGTCATAGTTGAGGATGGTAGAGTGGTGCAGCTTGTAGATCTGCCATCTCATAGACCCAGGTTCAAGCCTGACGTCTGGTCATTTGTGTGTGGATTTTCCAAACTTTTCCTGAAGTATTGTACCTGTAAATGCTCGGTCCAGTTCTGAGTGAACATACTCTGGAACATTAGAGTATAGTACAGGGCCTTCAATCCATGATCTGCTAACCTTTTAACCTAAACTATGATCAATCTTGGAAACATGAGGAAATCTGCAGATGCTGGAAATTCAAGCAACACACACAAAATGCTGGTGGTCTTGATGAAGGGTCTCAGCCAAAACGTCCACTGTGCTTCTTCCTATTGATGCTGCCTGGCCTGCTGTGTTCCCGAAGGCCAATCACCTTTCCAGCTCTTAGCTTCATCCCACCCCCTCCGGTCTCCTATTATTTCGCATTTTCCCCTCCCTCTCCTACTTTCAAATCTCTTACTATCTTTCCTTTCGGTTAATCCTGACGAAGGGTCTCGGCCCAAAACGTCGACAGCGCTGCGTTCCACCAGCATTTTGCGTGTGTTGCTTGAATTTCCAGCATCTGCAGATTTCCTCGTGTTTGTATATCATGTTCTATTCTTTGCCAGTCTTCTGCACTAAAGCACAGCACCATCAATCTTCCTGTCATCTACAAACCAACTAATCCACCCAACTACATTTTCATCCAGGTCAATTTATACATCACAAATGGCAGAGGTTCTAGTACAGATCCCTGTGAAACAGAATTAATCACAGTGCTCCAGCTAGGATATGTCCCTTTGACCATCTGTCTTCTCTGGGCAAGCCAGTGCTGAATCCAAACAGCCAATTCAGAATCAGAACCAGGTTTATTATCACTGGTATGTGACATGAAATTTGTTAACTTAGCAGCAGCAGTCTAATGCAATATATAATCTAGCAGAGAGAGAGAGAAAAAAATAAAATAAAAGAGAATAATAAACAAGTAAATCAATTATGTATATTGAATAGTTTTAAAAATGTACAAAAACAGAAATATTGTATATTTTTTAAAAAAGTGAGGTAGTGTCCAAAGCTTCAATGTGCATTTAGGATTCGGATGGCAGAGGGGAAGAAGCTGTTTCTGAAGCACTGAGTGTGTGCCTTCAGACTTCTGTATCTCCTACTTGATGGTAACAGTGAGAAAAGGGCATGTCCTGGGTGCTGGAGGTCCTTAATAATGGATGCTGGCTTTCTGAGACTCTGCTCCCTAAAGATGTCCTGGGTACTTTACAGGCTAGTGCCCAAGATGGAGCTGACTAGATTTACAAACTTCTGCAGCTTCTTTCGATCCTGTGCAGTAGCCCCTCCATACCAGACAGTGATGCAGCCTGTCCGAATGCTCTCCATAGTATTTGAGTGTATTTGTTGACATGCCAAATCTCTTCAAACTCGCTGACTTGCCTTCTTTATAACTACATTGATATGTTGGGACCAGGTTAGATCCTCAGACATCTTGACACACAGGAACTTGAAACTGCTCACTCTCTCCGCTTCTGATCCCTCTATGAGGATTGGTATGTGTTCCTTCATCTTACCCTTCCTGAAGTCCACAATCAGCTCTTTCATCTTACTGACGTTGAGTGCCAGGTTGTTGCTGCAACTCCACTCCACTTGTTGGTATATCTCACTCCTGTATGCCCTCTCATCTCCACCTGAGATTCTACCAACAATGGTTGTACGTATCAGCAAATTTATAGATGGTATTTGAGCTATGCCTAGCCACGGTCATGTGTACACAGAGAGTAGAGCAGTGGGCTAAGCACACACCCCTGAGGTGTGTCAGTGTTGATCGTCAGTGAGGAGGAGATGTTATCACCAATCTGCACAGACTGTGGTCTTCCAGTTAGGAAGTTGAGGATCCAACTGCAGAGGGAGGTTCAGAGGCCCAGGTTCTGCAACTTGTCACTCAGGATTGTGGGAATGATGGTATTAAAAGCTGAGTTACAGCCGATGAACAGCATCTTGACGTAGGCGTTTGTGTTGTCTAGGTGGTCTAAAGCTGTGTGGAGAGCCATTGAGATTGAGCTATTGTAGCGATAGGCAAATTGCAATTGGTCCAGGTCCTTTCTGAGGCAGGAGTTCAGTCTGGATTCCATGCATCTTAATCTTTTGGATGAGCCTCCCATGAGGGACCTTGTCAAAAGCCTTACTAAAATCCATTTAGACAACATCCACATCATCAATCACCCTTGTCACCTACTCAAAAATCTCAATCATTAGTAAGGCATGACTTGCTTCGCACAAAGTCATGCAGGCTCTCCCTAATTAAGCCATGGTCTTCCAAATGCTCATAAATCCTATCCCTAAGAATTTTCTCCAGTAACTTCCCTACTAGTGAGGTGAGACTCACTGGTCTGTATTTTCCAGGATTATCCCTGGTTCCCTTCTTGAATAATAAAACAACATTACAACATTAGCATCATGCCAGTCCTCCGGGACCTTGCCTGTGGCTAGAGAGGGCATGTGGGTATTGGTCAAGGCCCCAGTATTCTCTCCTCTTGCCTCTCTCAGTAACCTGAGGTATCAAGCCCTGGGGACTGATCCACCTTAATGCTTTTTAAGAGACCCAATATTACCTCTTCCTTTATTTTGAAATGCCCTGACATATCAATGGCACTCAGCACTGAACTACTTATCCTCCACATCCTTCACCATGGTGAATATTGATATAAAGTACTCTTTAAGGATCTCGCTCACATCTTCTTATTTCAAGCACATGTTCCCCATTATCTTTGAGAGTTCTACCCTCTTCCTAGTTACTCTCTTGCTCTTGATACAAGTTTAGAAAGCCTCTTTAATCCTACTTGCCAAGTGCTTTTATTAGCTCCTCCTGGCTTTTCTAATCCCTTTCTTGACTTTTTTTCTGGTTTCTTTATAATCCTGATAAATTCTTGGCTTCCCAAACTTTACATACTTTTCCTTTCTCTTCTTGACTTAATTCATCACCTGTGTTGACATCCAAGGTTCTTTTACCTTGCACGCCCTGTCCTTTTGACTGGAACTTACCTGTCCTGTACTCTGTGCAGTTGTTCTTCAACACCCTCCACATGTCAGATATGGCCTTGCCCAAAAACAGCTGTTACCAATTATTGCTCCCTAGTTCCTGCCTAAACTTTAACTTGATGACGATGAGGACAATATGAGTGAGGTTGATGTTCTGGAGCATGTTGATATTAAGGGAGAAGAGGTGTTGGAGATGTTAAAATACATTAGGACGGATAAGTCTCTGGGGCCTGATGCTGCTCCACGAGGCAAGGGAAGAGATTGCTGAACCTCTGGCTAGGATCTTTATGTCCTCGTTGTCCAAGGGAATGGTACCGGAGGATTGGAGGGAGGCGAATGTTGTCCCCTTGTTCAAAAAAGGTAGTAGGGATAGTCCAGGTAATTATAGACCAGTGAGCCTTACGTCTGTGGTGGGAAAGCTGTTGGAAAAGATTCTTAGAGATAGGATCTATGGGCATTTAGAGAATCATGGTCTGATCAGGGACAGTCAGTATGGCTTTGCGAAGGGCAGATCATGTCTAACAAGTCTGATAGAGTTCTTTGAGGAGCTGACCAGGCATATAGATGAGGGTAGTGCAGTGGATGTGATCTACATGGATTTTAGTAAGGCATTTGACAAGGTTCCACACGGTGGGCTTATTCAGAAAGTCAGAAGGTGTGGGATCCAGGAAAGTTTGGCCAGGTTTCAGAATTGGCTTGCCTGCAGAAGGCAGAGGGTTGTGGTGGAGGGAGTACATTCAGATTGGAGGGTTGTGACTAGTGGTGTCCCACAAGGATCTGTTCTGGGACCTCTACTTTTCGTGATTTTTATTAACGACCTTGATGTTGGGGTAGAAGGGTGGGTTGGCAAGTTTGCAGACGACACAAAAGTTGGTGGTGTTGTGGATAGTGTTGAGGATTGTCGAAGATTGCAGAGAGACGTTGATAGGAAGTGGGCTGAGAACTGGTAGATAGAGTCCAACCTGGAGAAGTGTGAGGTGGTACACTTTGGAAGGACAAACTCCAAGGCAGAGTACAAAGTAAATGGCAGGATACTTGGAAATGTGGAGGAACAGAGGGATCTGGGGGTACATGTCCACAGATCCCTGAAAGTTGCTTCACAAGTAGATAGGGTAGTTAAGAAAGCTTATGGAATGTTAGCTTTCATAAGTTGAGGGATAGAGTTTAAGAGTCACGGGGTAATGATGCAGCTCTATAAAACTCTGGTTTTATTGCTATGATCAATCTAATGCTTCCCTCCTACATAGCCCTCCATTTTTCTATCAACCATGTGCCTATCTAGAGTTTATTAAATGTGCCTAATACATCTACCTCTACCTGGCAGGGCATCTTACACACTCTCCATGCTCTATGTAAATAAAAATTACCTGACATTTATCCCTAAACTTTCCACCAATCAGTGAAAATTATGCCCCATCATATTAGCTGAATATCTAACGGGCACTGAAACCTAACTGGTGAGCACAGTTACAGTGTTGTAACTGCACTTGAACAACTTCCAGCTTTGGTCACCATGTGAAAGGAAAGATGTCGTTAAGCTGAAAAGAGGGGCAAAGGAGATTTCTGAGGATAGTGCTAGAATCAAGTCACTGTGCTATGGAGAGAGATTGAGCAGGACTGCATTTGGAGCAATGGAGGAGGAGGATGATGGGTTATCTTGTAAGTGTATAAAATTATGTGTCGGACAGCTAAGGCCAACGCACATAGCTTTTTTCTCTAGCAACAGGGAAATCAAGGCAGAGGTTATAGGTGAAAAGCAAGAGATTTAATAGAAACAAGAAACCAAGGTTGGTCATTATATGGAATCAGAGGAACAATAACAACATTTAAAATATATTTGGACAGGAAGAGCTTAGAGCGCTATGGGCCAAACTCAGGCAAATAGGAGTATCTTGGATGGAAACCTTGGTTGGCATGGACCAATTGGGACAAGGACTCTCTCCCATGCTGTATACCTTTGACTCTGGATGATTTATCATGCATGGCCTGTTCTATGAAACAAGCTTGCACAACAGAACAGTAATGTGCTATTGAGACAGAATTTCTTATCTGTCATGGGTTCTCAGTCATTTCTTGATGGTGAGTGAATTCTGGTGTCAGTAATGACAGGATCTCAGGAGGAGACACCTCTGATTGAAAATCACAGCATCACTATTGTTCATTAGAGTATACATAAGGAAGAGGAGCAGGAGTAGACAATCTAGCCCATTAAGCCTGCTCCGCCATTCAGTAAGATCATGGCTGAACTGACCATGGACTTATCTCCACCTGCCTGCCTTTTCCTCATAACCCTAAATTCCCCTACTATGCAAAAATCTATCCAACCTTGTCTTAAATCTATTTACTGAGGTAGCCTCCAGTGCTTCACTGGGCAGAAAATTCCACAGATTCACCACTCTCTGGCAAAGCAGTTCCTCCTCATCTCTGTCCTAAATCTACTCGCCTGAATCTTGAGGCTATGTCCCTTAGTTCTCGTAAAGATACATGGGGTGTTTACTAATTTCCTTAGATCCATTAATGTCAAAAGCTCCCTTTATGGCAAGTTAATATGCAAATAACCAATACATTTGTAATATAATCTTCTATATGAAAATTAGGCATCTTTCATGAAAAGTGGGAGCAGAAGCCCAGCCATACAGCATTTCCAGTTTGCTCCACCAGTTTATACAATCATCTTCCTTAATGTCTTATTGTCACTCTCTCCTTATCCATCAATCTTATTTACATCAAGGAACTTAATTCTAATTAATCTAGAGATTTAAGGTGAAGGTTAATAAGTTCTTGATTAGTAAAGAACAGGATTGTGTAATGAACAGGATTTGATAAGCGATCTTGAAGTAAAGGAGCCATTAGGAGGTAGTGACCATAATATGATAAGTTTTTATCTGCAATTTGAGAGGGATAAGGGCAGATCGGAGGTGACAGTGTTGCAGTTGAACAAAGGAGACTATGGAGCCATGAGGGAGGAGCTGGCCAAAGTTAAATGGACTGATATCCTAGCAGAAAAGACAGTGGAACAGCAATGGCAGGTATTCTTGGGAATAATGCACAAGGTGCAAAATCAGTTCATCCCCCAGAGAAGGAAGGATTCAAAGGGGGGAAAAGGGCCACAGTGGTTGACAAAGGAAGTCAGAGATTGCATAGCATTAAAAAAAAGAATTATGACAGAGCTAAGGTGAGTGGGAAGACAGATGATTGGGAAATTTTTAAGGAACAACAGAACTTAACTAAAAAGGCAATACGGGGAGAAAAAATGAGGTATGAACACAAGTTAGCCAGGAATATAAAGGAGGATAGCAAAAGCTTTTTTAGGTATGTGAAGAGAAAGAAGATAGTTAAGAACAATGTTGGGCCCTTGAAGAATGAATTGGGTGAAATTGTTATGGGAAACAGAGAAGTGGCAGAAGAATTTAATAAGTACTTTAGATCTGTCTTCACTAGGGAAGACACAAGCAATCTCCCAGATGTATTGATGGGCCAAGGACATAGGGTAACAGAGGAACTGAAACAGATTGACATTAGGAAGGAAACAGTGATGAGTAAACTAATGGGACTGAAGGCTAACAAGTCCCCAGGTCCAGATGGTCTGCATCCTAGGGTACTAAAGGAGGTGGCTCTGGAAATTGCAGATGCATTGGTAATCATTTTCCAATGTTCCTTAGATTCAGGATCAGTTCCTGAAGATTGGAGAATGGCTAATGTTATCCCACTTGTAGTGGGGAAGATGCTAGAATCCATTATTAAGGATGAAATAGTGGCATATCTAGATAGCAGTGACAAGATTGGGCCAAGCCAACATGGATTTACCAAGGGCAAATCATGCTTGACTAATCTGTTGGAGTTTTTCGAGGATGTAACCAGGAAGTTAGACAAGGGAGATCCAGTGGATGTAGTGTACCTCGATTTTCAGAAGGCATTTGATAAGGTCCCACATAGGAGATTGGTGGGTAAAATCAGGGCTCATGGCATTGGGGGGAAGACATTGACATGGATAGAAAACTGGTTGGCAGATAGAAAGCAAAGGGTAGCGGTGAATGGGTGTTTCTCGGAATGGCAGGTGCTGACTAGTGGGGTGCCACAGGGCTCGGTATTGGGACCACAGCTGTTTATGACTTACAACAACGATTTAGATGAAGGCATTGAGAATAACATCAGCAAGTTTGCTGATGATACTAAGCTGGGTGGCAGTGTGACATGTGATGAGGATGTTAGGAGAATTCAGGGAGACTTGGATAGGCTGGGTGAGTGGGCAGATAATTGGCAGATGACGTTTAATGTGAATAAGTGTGAGGTTATCCACTTTGGGAGCAAAAACAGGAAGGCAGACTATTATCTGAATGGTGTAGAGTTAGGTAAGGGAGAAATACAAAGAGATCTAGGAGTCCTTGTTCATCAGTCACTGAAGGTGAATGAGCAAGTGCAGCAGGCAGTGAAGAAGGCTAATGGAATGTTGGCCTTTATTACAAAGGGAATTGAGTACAAGAGCAAGGAAATCCTTTTGCATTTGTACAGGGCCCTGGTGAGACCACACCTGGAGTATTGTGTACAGTTTTGGTCTCCAGGGTTAAGGAAGGACATCCTGGCTATAGAGGAAATACAGCGTAGATTCACGAGGTTAATTCCTGGGATGTCTGGACTGTCTTACGCAGAGAGGTTAGAGAGACTGGGCTTGTACACGCTGGAATTAAGGAGATTGAGAGGGGATCTGACTGCAACATATAAGATTTTTAAGGGATTGGACAAGATAGAGGCAGGAAATATATTCCAGATGCTGGGAGAATCCAGTACCAGAGGGCATGGTTTAAGAATAAGAGGTAGGTCATTTAGGACAGAGTTAAGGAAAAACTTCTTCTCCCAGAGAGTTGTGGAGGTGTGGAATGCACTGCCTCGGAAGGCAGTGGAGGCCAATTCTCTGGATGCTTTCAAGAAGGAGCTAGATAGGTATCTTATGGATAGGGGAATCGAGGGATATGGGGACAAGTCAGGAACTGGGTATTGATAGTAGATGATCAGCCATGATCTCAGAATGGCGATGCAAGCTCGAAGGGCCGAATGGTCTGCTTCTGCACCTATTGTCTATTGTCTAAAGGAGAAGGGGGTTGGGAGGGATAATAAATCAGCTGTGATGGAATTGCGAGGGACACTCAATGGGCTGAATAATGTAATTCTTCTCCTGTCTTCTGTCTTAAGTACATTAAAAGTGTCCAGCAATGTGGCCCCTACTGGCCTTCCTGGGAGAGAATACAAGACTTCTCAACCCTGAATCTCCTAAGGTACAACCCAAGGCTGTGGACATCCTTCCTGTGATGCGTCTCATAGCCTATTACATCTGCAAATGCATTTGCAGTTTCCATCTGGTCCAGAGGCTGAGAAATGGTTTTGTTTTTTCTGCTTCCACTGTGAAGTAGGCATGTAGCTTCACCACTATATCTCTTTGTCTATCTGCAGTTAAAATCAAGAAAGGTGCTGAAAGGCAGATGGATGACCTGTTGTCCCAACAGCCTCGCTGGTATCATTTCCTAAACCTCTGTGTAAACTGGGTGGATAGAAGAGCAACAAGAGGATAATTGCAGCTTACAAAATAATTCCCTAGTTACCTCCCAATATTCTCACAAATACAAAAACGTCAGATTTGAGATATATTTATCACATGTAGATCAAAACGTACAGAGAAATACAGTGTTTGTGTAAACAAACACACCCAAGTACAATGGCATGCAAAAGTTTGGGCACCCCTGTCAAAATTTCTATTACTGTGAATAGCTAAGCGAGTGACAGGTGACCTGATTTCCAAAAGGCATAAAGATAATAGACAATAGGTGCAGAAGTAGACCATTCGGCCCCTCGAGTCTGCACTGCCATTCTGAGATCATGGCTGATCATTCACTATCAATACCCAGTCCCTGCCTTGTCCCCATATCCCTTGATTCCCCTATCCATCAGATATCTATCCAGCTCCTTCTTGAAAGCATCCAGAGAATTGCCCTCCACCGTCTTCCGAGGCAGTGCATTCCAGACCTCCACAACTCTCTAGGAGAAGTAGTTTTTCCTCAACTCTGTTTTAAATAACTGACCTCTTATTCTCAATCCATGCCCTCTGGTACTGGACTCTCCCAACATCTGGAACATATTTCCTGCCTCAATCCTATCAAATCCTTTAATTATCTTAAACGTTTCAATCAGATCCCCTCTCAATCTCCTCAATTCCAGTGTGTACAAGCCCAACCTCTCCAATCTCTCTGCGTAAGACAGCCCTGCCATCCCAGGAATCAACCTAGTGAATCTACATTGCACTTCCTCAATTGCCAGAATGTCCTTCCTTATACCTGGAGACCAAAACTGTACATAATATTCCAGGTGTGGTCTCACCAGGGCCCTGTACAAATGCAAAAGGACATCCTTGCTCCCACCTTTTACTGCTTCAAAATAACAAAAAAAAAGAAAAGGGCCTGAAGCAAAAGTTTGGGCACCCTGCATGGTCAGTACTTAGTAACAACCCCCTTGGCAAGTATCACAGCTTGTAAATGCTTTCTGTAGCCAGCTAAGAATCTTTCAATTCTTGTTTGGGGGATTTTTGTCCAATCTTCCTTGCAAAAGGCTTCTAATTCTGTGAGATTCTTGGGCCGTCTTGCATGCACTGCTCTTTTGAGGTCTATCCACATATTTTTGATGATGTTTAGGTCGGAGGACTGTGAGGGCCATGGCAAAACCTTCTTTTGAAGTGTGTTTAGAATCATTGTCCTTTTGTAGAAGCTATCCTCTTTTCATCTTCAGCTTTTTTACAGACGGTGTGATGTTTGCTTCCAGAATTTGATGGTATACAATTGAATTCATTCTTCCCTCTATCAGTGAAATGGTCCCACTGCCTCTGGCTGCAAAACAAGCCCAAAGCATGATCGATCCAGCCCCATGCTTAACAGTTGGAGAGGTGTCCTTTTCATGGAATTCAACATCCTTTATTTTCCAAACATACCTTTGCCCATTGTGGCCAAAATTCAGTGTCAGAAGTTTGCAAAAGAACATCTAAACAAGCCTGATACATGTTGGAAGCAAGTTATAATAGAACTTTTTAGCCGCAATCAGCAAAGGTATGTTTGGAGAAAAAAGGGTGCAGAATTCCATGAAAAGTACACCTCTCCAACTGTTAAGCATGGAGGTGGATCGATCATGCTTTGGGCTTGTGTCGCAGCCAGTGGCACGGGGAACATTTCCCTGGTAGAGGGAAGAATGAATTCAATTAAATACCAACAAATTCTGGACACAAACATCACACGGCATGTAAAAAAAGCTGAAGATGAAGAGAGATGGCTTGTACAACAGGATAATGAACTTAAACACACCTCAAAATCCACAATGGACGACCTCAAGAGGCGCAAGCTGAAGGTTTTGCCATGGCCCTCACAGTCCCCTGACCTAAACATCATCGAAAATCTGTGGATAGACCTCAAAAGGGCAATGCATGCAAGACGGCCCAAGAATCTCACAGAACTAGAAGCCTTTTGCAACGAAGCATGGGCAAACGTCCCCCCCAAGCAAGAATTGAAAGACTCTTAGCTGGCTACAGAAAGTGTTCGCTGATGATGACTTATGAGGATTCTGATTGAGGAGCCTGAACGCCAGACCTGGACTCTGGATGACCGGGACGCAAACACTAGGCCCTTGAACACTTTGCTGCTCAGAATCATCTTTAAATGGAGGACAAAAACAGTGCAGATACATTTTGAGCCGCAGTTGTTTGGATTTATGGTAACACAATTACCTTGCTAAGACCGTTGAACAGGACATTGAAGTGTGGAAGGACCGAGCCTCTTGCCACTTTCACAATGTTGTACAGAGCCTCGCAGGCATAGTAACGCAATCGGCTATCAGCATCATTGAAACACATCAGAACTGGTTCAATCAGTTCCTTCAGATACAAGCCGGAATCCTGCAGGGAAAGCACATAACACTGAATACCAACACCAAATGCTTTAAGTATGCAGGATTTAGCACCAACCTTTCAACTTCCACTTCTGACAGCAATATCATGCATTTCTGGAATGGCCAATGTTCTCTGCTACAGCATGAAAATGTTTTCTCCTCATGTGAACAAAATATCCCATCAGGATAACTTACAAACTCAAACCAACCTTTCCGACTATCAGCCAATTCGATCTAACCTAGTTTAGTGTCACTGCAGCCGCTCTGAGCGCCCAGAGCATTTCCTGCAAACATAATCAATGGAAGCTTCAGCAACTGAACTTCTTGTCACATGTAGTAGCAAAGGGGAGTTGCAACAGGACCAGAGAGCCAAGATCCTGAGAAGAATGCTGTCCCTGCCAATGAAGCATTAGTAATTTTTTATTCTTGTCACATGTACAGTGAAAAACCTTTCCTGCAGACTGTCGACACAGATCATTTCATTGCAACAATTCATTGTTATACAAAGGAAAATAATAACAAGATGCTAAGTGAAGTGTTTTTGTTACAGAGATAAGGTGCAAGGTCATAATGAAGTCAATTGGCTGGTCATGGGTTCCATTTTATTGTACGAGGGCACATTCAATAGTCCTACAGCTGTGGGATAGAATTGAACTTTATCTGCTACGCATTACCATTCCCTCCTTACAAAATACAGCATCATATCCACACCCAATTTCTGGATCCTCCATTCAGGTGCTGTATCCCACCACTCTTCCTCAGCAGTCAGCCACTGTCGCAGGTACCCTAGTTACTCAGCCTCATTATTACTTCAATATTTCACCTGTGTACTGCTGTATCCCACCCAACACTTTGCACCCTGTACCATCATGCCAGCCTCGTGCGTACACTCCAATGCACTGGACCCCTACCCATGCCCTGCAGGCTCACAGCCACTTCCCTCTCACACTGTATCTGAACACCTGCACTGCAGTCTGATCTACCTCTTTCATGTAGTGCAGCATCCATCGCACTGTTGCATCATATCCATCATTACCCATGTCCCTCAGCATTACAGCCAAACTTTCAACCATCTTACCCAAGCTCCATCTTATATATTATACAATGTTCCCAAATTCAGTTTCCACCAACCACTGGCTCAATTTACACAAGAACCTGCTGGTATCTAAAACAATGCTAGTATATATTATTCTAGTTTTCAGGAACAAGAAATATGGATGAAAGGTGATGTACAAAATCAGCCTTGATCTAATTAACTGACTTGAGGGGCTGGATGTCTACTTGCCTTAACTTGATAAGTGGCCCTGTTTAGACTTCTTTCTGCAGACTGGCTTTGAGATGTTTACCCAAAGGAGAAATTACTCTGTTTCTTGAAAAAAAATACGGATTAAAAAAATTACAGCATATGTGAGAGTAGCCCAATCACAGGGAGGCACATTTCTTTTTAAATTGGATGTTGTCCACAGCTGGAACAGAAGATATAAGCTAGGACTATTGAAATAATTGGGATATTAAACTTCCTGCTTTGTATGGCATGGAGTTATCAGCTTAAATTCAGTGCACACTCAGTAAACATGTAGGAATAAAAATTGCATTTTTATGCTCTTCGGAGCTAAGTCAAATGGGAAAACATAATTAAAGTGTGTGTTTGCAATGCTACTGGAAGGAGGATTAAAAAATGAATCTAATATACTCAAAATGCTTTTTCCAAATACCGAAGTTCACAAGATCTCACCCTTATAAGAAAACACAGTATGTTCTTCTTGTTAGTTCTATTTCTGAGCTGGAGTCAGACCTCACACTATAGTAGGCAGTGGTTGCGGAAGAGTAGAAAAGCATTAGTGTTGGAATTGGCAAACGGTTTTAATGAAAGGGCTTGAAAGAAGATTAACAAATAGCAAATACTCATCAGGATGAAAGGGTTTAAATAAACTTTTAATAATTCCAGTAGACTTCCATTAGGTGGAAGTAACTCACCTTGCCAAGAGCAATGGAGCAGGCTGCAAGACCAATCAGCCCACCCTTGCGGCTGTGAGGATGCTGTGACAGAGCAAACTCCTGTGACAGGATTTGGATTACATGTTTGATTTGTCCAGTATTATTCTGTGCTACAAACTCTCGCACCAATCTGAAAGAGAGGACAAATATCAAGATTAACCAGTCACAGAGTAAGAGTAATTTATCCTCCTGCCCTTGCATCCTCCATGCCCAAGAGGTTGACTTCACCCTCAGCCTTGGATTTAACATTCAGTGAAGTAGAACACTCTGGAGACTCAAACACCACAGCAGAAATGGGAGTGAAGATTCCCCCTCAGCAACACACAAAATGCTGGAAGAACTCAGCAAGTCAGGTTTATGGAGAGGAAGTAAAAGTCAACGTTTGACGTATTCCCTTCCATAGATACCTCCTGACCTGCCGAGTTGCCCTAACATTTTGTCTTTGTTGCTCTGGATTTTCAGCATCTGCAGAATCTCTTGTTGAAGATTTTCCCTCCTCAGTTTTGCTGACAACTATTGCCTCAGTGCATACAAGAACCAGCTGAAAGCAATGCTGGTCTCCCACCAAAAGACACATCCTGCAGGAAAGAAGAAAGTTTTGAGCCTTATTCAAAAATTAGAGCCTTTTACTATTGCTTCCATCAGAATTCCAGTACTTGATACTTCCACATAAATAGTTCATGGGCAGTATTAAAACACCGGATGCTAAGTCACAGTAGTCAATGTTCCGGCAGGGCTAATGAACCCTTGCGCCAGAAGACCAACATAGGACTTTTAAAAAGCAAACACAAGGAAATCTGCAGATGCTGGAAATTCAAGCAACACACGCAAAATGCTGGTGAAATGCAGCAGGCCAGGCAGCATCTATAGGGAGAAATGCTGTCGACGTTTTGGGCCCAGACCCTTCGTCAGGATTAACTGAAAAGAAAGATAGTAAGAGATTTGAAAGTAGGAGAGGGAGGGGAAAATGCGAAATGATAGGAGACTGGAGGGGGTGGGATGAAGCTAAGAGCTGGAAAGGTGATTGGCAAAAGGGATACAGAGCTGGAGAAGGGAAAGGATCATGGGACGGGAGGCCTAGGGAGAAAGAAAGGGGGAGGGGAGCACCAGCGGGAGATGGAGAACAGGCAGAGTGATGGGCAGAGAGAGAAAAAAAACTAAATATATCAGGGATGGGGTAAGAAGGGGAGGAGGGGCATTAATGAAAGTTAGAGAAGTCAATGTTCATGCCATCAGGTTGGAGGCTACCCAGCCGGTATATAATGTGTTGCTCCTCCAATCTGAGTTTGGATTCATTTTGACAGTAGAGGAGGCCATGGATAGACATATCAGAATGGGAATGGGACGTGGAATTAAAATGTGTGGCCACTGGGAGATCCTGCTTTCTCTGGCAGAGTGTAGGTGTTCAGCGAAACGGTCTCCCAGTCTGCGTCGGGTCTCACCAATATATAAAAGGCCACACCGAGAGCACCAGACACAGTATACCACACCAGCCAACTCACAGGTGAAGTGTCGCCTCACCTGGAAGGACTGTCTGGGGCCTGAATGGTGGTGAGGGAGGAAGTGTAAGGGCAGGTGTAGCACTTGTTCTGCTTGCAAGGATAAGTGCCAGGAGGGAGATCAGTGGGAAGGGATTGGGGGGATGAATGGACAAGGGAGTCGCGTAGGGAGCGATCCCTGCAGAAAGCAGAAGCCACACTCAGGTTGGAGGAACAACACCATATATACCAGCTGGGTAGCCTCCAACCTGATGGCATGAACATTGACTTCTCTAACTTCTGTTAATGCCCCTCCTCCCCTTCTTAACCCATCCCTGATATAGTTTTTTTCCTCTCTCTCTGCCCATCACTCTGCCTGTTCTCCATCTCCCTCTGGTGCTCCCCTCCCTCTTTCTTTCTCCCTAGGCCTCCCATCCCATGATTCTTTCCCTTCTCCAGCAATGTATCACTTTCGCCAATCACCTTTCCAGCTCTTAGCTTCATCCCACCCCCTCCGGTCCTCTCCTATCATTTCACATTTCCCCCTCCCCCCTCCTACTTTCAAATCTCTATCTTTCCTTTCAGTTAGTCCTGACGAAAGGTCTCAGCCCGAAACGTCAACAGCACTTCTCCCTATAGATGCTGCCAGAACATGATATAGATCAGTGGTACAGTAATATGGGTGGAGAACTCAACAGTTAAGAAACAGCTTCTTTCCCTCTGCCATCAGATTTCTGAATGGGCAATGAACCCATGAAGACCACCTCACTATTATTTTGCTCTTTTTGTACTACTTTTTTTTTATTTATACTGTTTTTGTTATTGTAAATTATTGTATTTATTATATATTGCAATGTATTGCTGCCACAAAACAACAAATTTCACAATATATGCCAGTGATATTAAACCTGATTCAGATTCTGAAATGGCAGATGGTGCTTAACCCGGCCAAATGTGAAGTATTGCACATTGGTAGGTTAAATGCAAAGTGTCAGTACACTGATCTAACAAGATCCTTAACAGAGTTGATAAGCAGAGGGATCTTGGGGTCCATGTTTATAGTTCTCTGAAGTGACTACATAGATTGATGAGGGTGGTTAAGAAGGTATGTGGCATACTTGCCTTTATTAATCAAGGCACTGAGTTCAAAAATCAGTAAGTCATGTTGCAGCTTCATAAAACTCGAATTAACCTGCGTACAGTTTTGGTCGCACCACTATAGGAAAGATGTTGAGGCTTTGGAGAGGGTGCAGAAGAGGTTTACCACGTTTTTGCTTGGATTAGAGGGCACGTGCTCCAACAAAAGGCTAGACAAAACTTGGGTGGTTTTCTATGGAGTCGTGGAGGCTAAGAGGAGATCTGAAAGAAGTTTATAAAATCATAACAGGCATAGATAGACAGACAATACCTTTTTCCAGTGGGCATTTAAGGTGAGGGGTAGTAATTTCAAAGGCGATGTGAGGGGTAAGTTGTTTTTTCTTTCCCCCGCACACAGAGTGATGGGTGCCTGGAATGCGTGGCCTGAGGTCGTAGTAGAGTCAGATACATCAGAGGCGTTTAGATAGGAACATGAATGTGAGGGAAATGGACATTTTAGAGGCAGAAGAGATTAGCTAGCAATTTGGTATCTAATTCCATTCCCCCCCCCACCATTCTTGGTGGTAGAGGTGGTAGGTTTAGGAGGTATAACTGGAGAAGCCATAATGAGTAACCATCTAGTGGCTGGTTCACACTGCAGCCACAGTCCAATGGTAGTGTAGGGAAGAACTGTTTAGGGTAATGTATGGGCTACAAGACTTACAGACTGCTTTATTCTAGAATTTGTAAAGTGACCTGTAAGTTGATAGAGCTGCACACATCCAGACAAGTGGAGCATATCCAGCATACAACAAACATGTCTTGCAGATGACAGAAAGGCCTTAGGGTCACTTGATGCAGAATGCCAACCTTTGACTTGGTCTTGTCGGTGTGGTATTTATGTAGCTGGTTGAGTCACTGGCCAATGATACCCAAAAGACATTGATAGTTGAGAATTGGTAATGGTAATGCCATTGAATGTCAAGGACAGAAGATTTCGTTCTTCTGTTGACGATGATCATTATCTGGCCTTTATGTTACTTGCCACTCCTGAGATATAAACAACCAACTTTATATTTCAGAGACTTACATTCTTCTATACAAAGCTATGCTGAATAGGTAGAACCCAAGTTCTCTGCATAAAATATAAAGATAAGTGCCCCTTTCAACTTATGAGAAGCTACAGATTTTGCCATTACTTCGACAATCCATTCACCACCCATACCTGGCTACTGTCAACTTGCTCCAGGTCACCCAGACAAACGAACCACTGCACCTGATTTTTTGGGCCTCCCAAATGTTTTTGACGTCACCACATGAGACGAACGACATGTAATCCTTGATAAATTCAGCTGCCTCAAAGATGAAAACAATTCTGCATCTGTTCCTCAACTGTCTGAAAGCCATGGTCCTAACCAAAAGCTTCAACACAAACCCAAATCTGGTACAGATGAGGAACAAAGAAAGTTGCACATTGTCCCAACCTTCTTAATGTTTGCTCCACATTGGTGGAGCTAGTTAATTTACAAGACAAAAGGTCATTTTCATTTTTTCTTCCTCAGAACTAAGTTCATACCAGCCTCTGCTAGATTCACATTATGCTAACAAGTCTTGTTTATGTGTACACCTGAAGGCTGAGCTTTAAGTCAACCCCAATTCCTTCAGTGAAGTGTAAGAAAGGTCAGAACCATGCATGGACCACCTGGAACGAAGTGGTCCTCTACCAACCTGACTCGCCAAACACTGCCTTGACAATCAAGACCCAATGCGACACTCCAATCAACAAATTTATTATCAAAGTACACTGAGATTCATTTTCTTACACATTCACAAACAAACAAAGAAATACAATTGAATCAATGAAAAACTACCACATTTGATTTGGCCAACAGTGGTGTCGTCAGCAAACTTAAAACTTAAAGCAGGAAGGCAGCACAGAGTCATACAGCATGGAACTGGGTTTTTCAGCCCAGCTGGTCCATGCTCACCAAGATATTCACCCAAGCCAGTCCAATTTGCTTGCACTTGGCCCATATGCCTATAAACCTTTCCTATCCAGAGTGACTTTTAAATATGCCTCACTCTGCCACTTCCTCTGGTAGCTTGCTCCACATACATTCCTCTGGTAGCTTGCTCCACAAGCTGTGTGAAAGACAAGTCACCTCTCAAAGTCCCATGAAGTCATTGCTTTTCCACCTTAAATGCATGTCCTCTAGTTCTTGATTTTCCAAGCCTTAGAAAAAGACTGTGTACATTCACCCTGGCTGGCCAAGAGACACTTAAACACAGCACAAAGCTTATGGCCTCTTGATCAGCCGTGACTTTGGGTGCATTTATGACATGAATCCTAAAGAGGACATCTTTGGACAGCATTGGAGAGTTACCATCTATGCTGTTCCTGTAAAATCTTCCAAAAGCAAACCACCAGAGTTCTCTCCCAGGCCAACATCTCTGGCAGTGAGGCTGTGATCATACGTAATGGATGGACCATGCATTCTACATGCCTGACAGACATCTCCCAGAAAACCCTATCCCAAGATTCATGACAGTAAGAGATTCAGAGTGTGAAGAATATTGTTTCAAAGAGTCTTCTCAATGAATGGAATACCCTGATAAACTCATGGGAATCCCTGGGCCTAATCACTCAGAATGAGGGAACTACCAGAAAGACACTGAGTGTGACTCAATAAAAACATGCATAGCATAAACACAAGAGATTCTGCAAATGCTGGAAATCTGAGACAACACACAAAATTCTAGAGGAACTTAACAGATCAGGTAGTGTCTATGGAGAGGAATGAACAGTTGATATTTTGGGCTGAGATGCTTCATCAAGTCTGACTCAAAATATCAAATGTTTATTCCCCTCCCATGATGCTGCCTGAACTGAAGTTCCTCCAGGATTTAGTTTTTTGCACAAACATGCAGAGGCTGTGGAATAAGCTAATAGCATCCAAAGGAATACAGCCACTGCTCCTCCTGTGACCAAGTGTACAGCTCGCACATAACACTCATCAGTCATCATAGTAATGGAGTGGAACCAAGTCAATCTCAATCTTCAGAGACTTCTTAGAATGGGGAATCTTCCTTTCCCCCTTCTCCCTCAAAATTTCAATCTCGGGAAAGATGACAAAATTCTTGTAATTACGTCTAAATTTATAATACAAAGTACCAAAACAGAAGAATACACCCAAGTATAAACTTATTAATACACATCCAAATCAACATATCTCCTCACCTGCCCATCACCTCTCTCTTTCTGTTGCCCCTCCTTTCACTTCTAGTATGGTTCATTCTCCTGTCAGATTCTTTCTTCTCCACCCTTTGCCTCAACCAGCTTCTCACTTCATCACCCCCTACCCAACTACCTTCCCCTTCACCTATCACCTGCCAGCTTATACTCCTTTCCCTCCCTCCCCCCATCTGTATTATTCTGGCTTTTTCCCCCTTCCTTTTCAGTACTGATGAAGGGTCTCAACCGAAAACATTGACTATCCTCTCCATAGATGCTGTCTGACTTGTTGAGTTCCTCCAGCATTTTGTGTGTGCTCTGGGTTTCCAGCATCTGCAGAATCTCTCATGTTTATAACATTTCTGCTACAGTTGGAAATGGTGTGCTGCAAACTTGAAAGTATCCAAACTGAATAATGTTAAACTACAACAAATGGGTTCATCTGAAATGGCTGCATAACCATTCCTGCACAACTAGACCCATAACAGTACTACACCATTGCTTCTCCGGGATCTTTGATCCTACACAATACAGAAGCAATAGATTCTTAACTGATCATTTTAAATGATACCACTCAAGCAAGCAAGTTTATTTGTATAGCACTTTTCAAACACAAGGCAGTTCGAAGTGCTTTACATAGAAAATATAAAAATCAAACATCAAATTTCAGACAATATATAAGAGAATAAAATTACACAAAAATAGAATGATAAACAGAAGTTACAGACAGTGTGCGAGATTCCAATTAAAAGCTACAGCGAAAAGTTTTAAGCCCAGATTTTAAAGAGCTTAAAGTTGGGGCAGACTTCAGATTCTCTGGAAGGTTATTCCAGATATGTGGAGCATAGTAACTAAAAGCTGCTTCACCATGTTTCGTTTTGACCCTGGGGATGGTAAACAGACCAGCCCCAGGTGACCCGAGAGCTCGGGAAGGTTCATCGTGCAGCAGGAGATCAGGGGTGTAGTTTGGCCCTCGACCATTATAAACCAGTAGTAATATTTTAAACCCAGTCCTCTGGCGGACAGGAAGCCAGTGTAGTGATCTGAGAACCGGAGTGATGTGTTCTACTGTCTTGGTCTCTGTGAGGACTCTGGCAGCAGCGTTCTGAGTGAGCTTCAGCTGTGACGGGTTGTTACAGAGACTGAAAACGCCATTACAGTAGTCAAACTGACTAAAAATAAATGCATGGACGAGTTTTTCTAGATCTTGCTAAGACGTAGCCCTTTAATTCTCACTATATTTTTAAGATGGTAGTAGACTGACTTGGTAATTATCTTAATATGGCAGTTAAAATTTATGTCAGAGTCCAAGGTATCTGGCTTGGCTTTCTGGTCTGTAACAACAGGAATTCTAAGTGAGCACTGACTTTTAATCATTCATACTTTAGCACCAAAAGCAATTATTTCAGTTTTCTCTTTGTTTAACCAGAAGGCAGGAAAACGTTACCTTTCCGAAAATGGACTAATAAGAAACGGGAAGATCGAAGTACAAAGTAAGTTATCAAAGTGCATGTACGTCACCATATACAACCACGAGATTAATTTTCTTGTGGGCTGAGGCAGCAAGAGACATAACAAAATCAATGAAAGACTGCACCAAACAGGATGGACAAACAATCAATGTGCAAAAGACAACAAGAAGTGCAAATACAAAAGAAGAATAAATTAATTAATAAATAGAGGACATGAGAGGAAACATCCTTAAAAGTAAGTCTATAGATTGTGGGAACGGTTCAGTGATGGGGCGAGTAAAGTTGAGTGGAGCTATTCCCCTCTGGTTCAGGAGCCCGATAGTTGAGGGGTAATAACTGTTCCTGAACCTGGTGGTGTGGGTCCTGAGGCTCCTGCATCTTCGTCCTGATGGCAGCAGCGAGAAGAGAACAAGGCCTGAGTAGTGAAGGTCCTTGATGTTGCTTTCCTGCCACAGCACTCCATGCATTATGTACTCAGTGGTAGGAAGGGCTTTACCCATGATGGACTGGGCTGTATCCACTACTTTTTATGGGATTTTTCATTCAAAGGCATTGGTGTTTCCAACCAGGCTGTGATGCACCAATCAATATACACTCCACCACGCGTCAACAGGTCTGTCAAAGTTTTAGATGTCAAACCTTCACAAACTAGAGGCATTTGCTGAGCCTTTTTGTAATAGCATTTATGTACTAGACCCAGGACAGGTCCTCTGAAATGATACCACTGGGGAATTTAAAGTTGCTGACCTTCTCCGCCTGAGCTCCCTCCAATTTCCTTCTCTTGAAGTAATAACCAGCTCCTTCAACTTCCTGGCATTGAGTGAAAGGTTGTTGTTTTGGCAACACTCAGCCAGACCTTCAATCTCCCTCCTATGTGGTGATCTCTCATCACCTTTAATTCAGCCTACAACAGTGGTGTCGTCAGCAAGCTTGAATATGACAATGGATCTGTGCTTAGCCACACAGTCATTAGTGTATAGACAGTAGAGCAGGGTCTAAGCACACAGCCTTGTGGTTGTATCTGTGCTGATGGAGATTGTGGAGGAGATGTTGTTGCCAATCCAAACTGACTGAGATCTGAAAGTAAAAAAATTGAGGATCCAATTGCACAAAGAGGTATTGAGGCCAAGATCTTGGAGCTTGTCAATTAATTTTGTGGGGATGATGGCATTGAATACTGAGCTTTAGTCAATAAAGAGCATCCTGATGCAAGTATCTTCTCTGTCCAGATGTTCCAGGGTTGAGCGAAAAGCCAATGAAATGACATCTGTTATTGACGTGTGCCGGTAGGCAAACTGGAGCAGATCCAAGTCATTTCTCAGGCAGGATTTGATATGTCTCATCATCAACCTCTTAAAGCACTTCAGCACAGCGGACGTAAGCACTACTGGATGATGGTGACGTGCCGGTATAATTGAAGCCTGCTTGAAGTTCAGACTGCCAAAGCAAGAGGTTAAAGATCTCTCTTGGATTCCTTTGCTTGTTTATTTATGATGCAATGAATCAAAGATTCAGATATACATTATTTTATCGTCTCCAAATATCCCACCAAAGGACCAACGTTTTGTTATTACTTTTGCAAGCAGGCAATATTACAGATAAATTCTACAAAGTGAACTCTCAGCTGGATAAGTAGTTGGGAAATCTGTTTCTAGGTGTGACTTAAATATTGACAAGGGCATGGAGATACATCGTGTTCTGTCCCAAAGGTGACAGAGTCATTCGTGTCCACGTGAGGGCTCAGATTTATCCTCTCATGAGGGTGTCATCTTCCTCAAGCTATGCTGGACTGCCAGGTAAGAATGTGTTCATGTGCATCCCCAACATCCTGATTTAGATGAGTCTCAGCTATTAAATCACAGCTGACAATGACTGCACATAAGGTTTAGTGACAATATTAGTGGCACTCCAATAGATCAGGACTAAATGTAGCGCAGAGTTTGAAGTTTTATTGTATGTGGCCACGTGTGGGAAAAAAACAAAGATGATTGAGCATAACATATAACGGGGCTAATACAGGAGAACGTGCACCAATCATCACTGTGGCGGTCAGAGCAGCAAAGGGTAGACTGGGCATCAGCAACTCAGATCTATCTCGGGCCCAAAACATTGATGTAATCATTAAGAAAGCATACCAGCAGTTCTACTTCATTAGGAGGTTGAGGAGATTAGTATGTCACCAAAATCTCTAGCAAAACTTCTACAGATGCACCATGGAGAGCATTCTGATGAGCTGCATCACTGCCTGGTATGAAGGCTGAAATTCACAGGATTGAAAGAGCCCCAGCAGAGGTTGTAGCTTCAGCCAGCTCCATCATGGGCACATGCCTCCCCATCACTGAAGACATCTTCAAAAGGTGGTGCCTCAAGGGGGCGGCATCTGGGGCTTCTCATTACTACCATCGGGGAGGATGCACAGGAGCTGTTAGACTCACACTCAATGTTTCAGATTCTTCCCCTCTGCCATCAGATATCCGAACAGTCCACGAATAGCAGCTTGCTATTCCTCTTTTATGCTCTTTATTCATTTTATGGTAACATAGTAATGATTTTTCTATGTTTTGCACTGTACTGTTGCCATAAAACATTGTGCAATTTGTTGTATGTCTGTGATGATAATTAGCCTGATTCCGAGTAATTCAAGTTCCCTGCACAAAAAGCCATGAGGTGTATAAAAAGAACTCAAGGGCTTCCAACTATATGCATTTTCAATCAGTAAGAAAATCATAGGCCTTAAAAATATAGTTCTTGATAAAAAGTGACTTTTGCTCATAGCAAAGCAGGATGAATCAGAATCAAGTTTAATATCACTGGCATATGATGTGAAATACATTGTTTTGCAACAGCAGTACATTTCCATTCATTAAACTCCACATCAAGTCTCCTCAAACTCCTGATACATAAATAAATTAAATGCCTTCTATATATGTAAATTAAATAAGCAGTGCAAAAAGAGAGCAAGAAGAGGGAAAAAACATACTGGGGTATTGTTCAGGGATTCATTGTCCATTCAGAAATCTGATGGCAATGGGGAAGAAATTGTTCCTAAAACGTTTAGAGTGTGTCTTCAGGCTCCTGTACATCCTGCTTGATATGAAGAATGAGAAGAGTGCATGCATGCCATGGGTGATGTGGGACCTTAGTGACAGATGCTGCCGTTTTGAAAATGTTCTCAATGCTGGGGAGGCAGGTGCCTATGATAGAAATGGCTGATCTTGCAACTTCCTGCAGCTTTTTCCAATTCTGTGCAGTGACCTCTCCACACCAGATGGTAATGCAACAGTTAGAATACTCTCTATGGTACATCTATAGAAATTTGCAGGAGTCTCTGGTGACAAACTTCTAATAAAATATAGCAGTTGTGGTGCCTTCTTTGCAATTGCATCAATATATTTACCCAGGCTAGATCCTCAGAGATGATGACAGCCAGAAACTTGAAACTGCTCACCCTTTCCACTTCTGATCCCTTGATGAGGATAGATGTGTGTTCCCTCAATTCCCCTTCCTGAAGGCCACAAGCAACTCCTTGGACTTACTGCAATATCACTCAACTATTTCACTCCTGTACACCTCCTTGTCACCAACTGAAGTTCTACCATCACTGTGTCATTGGCACTAGCTTCACAGGCATGGGTGTAGAGAGAGTAGAGCACGCATCTTAGACATGATCGCCACTGACTGCGCCAGTGTTAATTGTCAGCAAGTCAGAGAGGTTATTTCAGATATGCATTGACTGTGATCTCCCGATGAGAAAGTACAGGATCTAGTTACAGAGGGAGGTACAGAGGCCCTTCTTTTTAAGCTTGTTGATTAGAACTTAGGGTAACGGTGTTGAATGCTGAGCTGTAATCAATAAACAGTAGCCTGACATAGGTATTGTTATTGTTCAGGTGATCAAAGACCGAGTGAACTACCAGTGAGATGGTGCCGACAAGATAGCGATTCTTAGCGTGCAGCTCCTGAGGGAATCATCAAATATTCCCACTACTACTGCTGAAATCCACACTCACAGCCTGGGCACTTCATGAAACTGTATCATTTTAAGATGTTTAAAATACCTATCAATCCTCAAAATCGATGGACCCCAAATGGCAGACTCACGAGTGCAGTTCTCCTTTAAGGAAAAAGAGTGGGAAAGGCACATTGAGCTGCAGGTACAATTGAAATGCGGAGGTATTAGAACCCCCCCTTCTCCCACTCCCAGCTATCCTGCTGGTGAATGTACAGTCTCTGGAAAATAAAACTGAAGATCTCAGAGCAAGATTGCAGGACCAGGGGGACATCAGAAATTGCTGTGTACTTTGCTTCACAGAAACATGGCTTACCCCACCATCTCACAGCACTGCAGCCCGATGGCTTCACTAAGATTCAGTTGAATCTTTTAAAGATAGAGGAGGGAGAATATGCTTCATAATCAACTCAGGCCAACAGCCTGGTAGCAGTGTACATTTTACCTCAGGCCAATGTCAGACAGGCACTGGAGGAGCTGAGCATCGTGATCAGCAGTCCTGAAACAGTGCACCCTGATGCCTTCCCAATCGTTGCAGGGGATTTCAACCAGGCCAGCTTGGAGAAGTCTCCCAGCAACTACCACCAACACCAGATGAGCCAACACGCTTGACCACCATTGTATCTTCATCAAGAACGCGTACCACACCATCCCACACCCGTACTTTGGAAAGTCTGATCACCTGGCTGTACTTCTACTCCCAATATATACCGTAGGCAAAGAATAAAGACTGAAGCACCAATGGTGAGGACCAAGAAGGTATGGTCAAGGGAGGAAGAGGAGTACTTTTGGGACTGCTTTGAGTTGGTGGACTGGACAATATTCAGGGATTCACCTTCGAATATGAATATGTCCCTGTTGTCCCCAATTTCATCAACAGCTATGTGGATGAGTGTGTGCCTTTGAGAACTTCAAGTGTGGTGGGAAGTTAAACTGGGCAGTTAGCAGAGCCCCGCCTCTTAGAACCACAGACATGTGCTCAATCCCGACCTCGCATGTGGTGTGCACAGAGTTTGCATGTTACCCCTGTGATAGCATGGGTTTCCTCTGGGTGCTCTGCTCCCAAGACGGGTGGGTTGGTAGGTTAACTGACCACTGTAAATAATCTCTAGTGTGCAAGTGAAAGATAGAATCTAGTAAAAAGTTAATGAGAACGTGGGGAGGATTAAAAAAATAGGATTAGTATTGGTATTGATTTTATTATTGCCACATGCACCAAGATACAGTGAACAGCTTGTCCTGCACAGTGTTTATGCAGATCAGATCAGGTCATAACACAGCGCACTGATTTCGAAGAAGGCAGAACAATAATAATGCAGAATAAAGTGAAAAAGCTACTGAAATAGTGCAGTGCAGGTAAACAATAAAGTGCAAGATCACAGCAAGGTAGATTGTAAAGCCAGAGTTTGGTAACAGTGGGACAAAAGCTGTCCTTCAGCCTGGCGTTAAGTGTTTTCAGGCGTCTATATCCTGCCCGATAAGAGAGGAGAGAAGAGAGAATGCCCGGGGTGGGTGCAGTCATTGATTATGCTGGCTGCTTCACTAAGGCAGAGATACATACAGTCAGAGTCCATACCGGGAGGCTGATATGCTGAGCTGTGTCCACAACTCCCTGCGGTTCCTTGTGGTTGCATGCAAAGCAGTTGCCATACCAAGCTGTTATGCATCCAGACAGAATGCTTTTTGCGGTGCATCTATAAAAACTGGTAAGACTTGAAGTGAACATGTCAAATTTCTTCAGCCTCCTAAAGAAGTAGAGGTGCTGATGAGCGCTCTTGCCGGTGACATCAGTGTGGTTGTACCAAGGCAGGCTATCAGTGATGTGCACGTCAAGGTATCTGAAGCAAACGAATAACAACAGAACGTGGGGAGGACAAAAACAAAAGATTAATGCAGATTTAGTGTAAATGTTGGTAGATACACAGCACAGTCTCAAGGGCAGAAGGGCCTGTACAATTCTGCATTTCTCAATGGCTATAAGAAACCTTCACTGTCAGGTCTCCACTGCACAATCCGCCATGACGCTCTGCCAGGTAATTACTTAACTATGCCAACTACAGTGTAAGAAAGAGTTTTATACACATATCTGGAAAGAGGTTGTTCACTGCTAGACTTCATACAGTTCTATAATCTCTAGTCCAGATTTTGCAAATAAATGTCAGCATCCAGGAACTCCTTATGGAATGAGAATTACAAACAGCAGCAGATATCCTATATTACAGCAGTCAGAGCAATGACCGAGTCTTATGCCTGACATTTCCTTCAAGTTCGGGATATTAAGGAGGCAGTCTGCATTTAGCTTTCACATGTTAAGATAAACACTTCAGTCATTACACCATTTTTATTGATGGAAGATGTAGCTTTCAAACTAATTGTACTTCCTAATATAAAACAACACTTACATTTGAAAAATGTTTCATTGGTTTAAGAATCCTTCATTATCCCTCACGGGCATGAACAACACTGTAGAAATACACAGCAATTCATTTTGACCTCAACAATCAATACAGTACTGATTTGAGCATCTGTAAGACAGCCAATTTTAGTCCCACATGCTATCTGCACAATTGTCCTAAAGTGACACAGCAACATTTCCTCAAATACTTTTAAATAAGAGGAGATCACTTTAAGCATGTCCTTTATTTAATCGGATAATGTCTGATCCGATTATAACTTCAACACCTACATCCCCTTCTCTTGGTAACCTTTCATCACGTTGTGAATCAGGTATCTCCCTACCTCTGCCTTAAAAATATTCAAAAATTAATTCTATCTCCCTTTAAGGAAAATTGCCAAAGACTCAAAACACTGAGAATTCTATGTCATCTTTCTTATAGATGTACACAGAACTCTCTTGCATCTAAACAGTGCTCCCACAAGAGGAAACATCCTCTCCCTATGCATCCTGCTGAAACCCTTCCAGATTCTACATGTTTTTATTAAGTCCCCTCCTACTCTTTTATACTTGTCCAACCTTTCTACTTACCCATTCTAGGAGTCAGACAATCCAGGTCTCAAAGGAATGCTCATGAACCAGCAGAAAAAAAATGAGGCCAGGTGACAAAACCTAGTTAGAGCTGCAGTAGTTTTATGAAATATGCAAGAGGGGAGGGGAGGAGAGGTAGTACAGGGATTGAAAAAGGGAATTCTACAAATAGGATCTCGGAAGCAGAGATATGTCTGTCAATGCAACCAAGAGATCAGATTGGAGAAGAGTAGATATCAGAGGCTCCTAAGCCTGGGAACAAACAGATCATAGACAGATGGGGAACGACAGGGTCACGTGCAGATTGCAGAAAGCCATATAGTATAGAGAACGACAATGGAAAGACCATAAAGAGTTTACAGGGAAAATGAACAATATGGCCATTGGGGATTAGAGATAAGGAATGGCAGGATCATAGGGAGAGAAAACAGTAAAAGAAAGATTACAGGAGTAGGGAACCAAAAGACTCTCTAATTGCCATCCAGTGACATACTTTAGCATCATATATGACAATACCAGAAATACCACCAGGTCTATCAGTTCTTTCCCAGGGTTGGGGAACAGACCAGAGGATGAGAGGGAAAAGATTGAACAGGAGTCTTGGAAAACACTGTTTCACACAAAAGGTGTCACATATATGGAATTAGCTGCCAGAGGAAATGGTGTAGACAAGTATAATAAGAACATCTAAAATACATTGGACAGGAAAATGGATAGGAAAGATTTATTTGGATATGGATCGAATGCAGGAAACTGGGAGTAGCTTAGATGGGATCTTGATTGAGATGGGTCAAAGGGTCTATTTCTGTGCGGTGTTACTCTATGACTCCATATCTCCCAAGGATTCAATCAAAGTTAACCACAGTAAACCCTGCACGTGACCTAGCTCCCCACCATTAATTCTTGCTGTGTACAGGTTAAACTTCAAAGTAAGCCACTTTAAGCAAGCTCACAATGCAAATCAGATTGATACATCCAAAGCTAGTAACAAAAAAATTATGATGTTCATGACATCATGGTAAATTTTCTCTGCACTCTTTCAATCTTATGATATCTTTTCTGTAGGCAGGTAACCAAAACTGCACATCATACTCAAATTAGACCTCAGCAATGCCTTATGCAACTTCAACATAAACATAACATCCCAACTCCTTTACTCAATACTTTGATTTATGAAGGCCAATATGCCAAACACTCTCTTTATGATCCTATCCATCTGTGACACCTCTTTCAAGGAATTTGCTTTATTCTACTGCACTTCTCAGTGCCCTGCATTCACTGTGCATGTCCCATCCTAGCCCATCCTCCCTTACTTGTCTCATTAAATTCTACCTGCCATTTTTCAGCCCATTTTTCCAGCTGGTCCAGATCTCCCTGCAAGCTTTGATAGACTTCTTTCTCACTATCAACTACATCTGCAATCTTGATAATATACACAAATTTGCTACTCCAGTTTACCATATTATCACTCAAATCGTTAACATGAATTACAAACAATAACAGACCCAGCACTGATTGCTGCAGCACGCCACTAATCACAGGCCTTTAGTCAGAAAGGCAAATAGCTACTACCACTCTGGCTTCTCCCACTAAGCTAATGCTGAATCCAATTTATTACTACATCCTGAATGCCATGAACCTGAAACTTCTTGACCAGCCTCCCTTGCAGGATCTTGTCAAAGGCCTTGCTGAAATCCATGTTGACATCCAATGCTTTTCCTTCATCAACTTTCCTGTAACCTCCTTTAAAAACTTCATGTTCAATTATAGACATGACCTACCATGCACAAAACCACATTGACAAATTCTCTCATGCTCTGTCTATCCAAATATTCGTAAGTATAGTATACCTCATGTCTTTTAGAATACCATGCACAAAACCACATTGACAAGTTCTCTCAGGGCCTGTCTATTCAAATATTCATACATATAGTATATCCTGTGCATTGGAATACCTTCCAAAAATGTATCCATTACTAACGTCAGACTCAGCAGCCCCTAAGTTACCATCTTACTCTTAGGGGCTTCCTTAAACAATGGAACAGCTGCAGCTTTCCTCAGTTCTTTGGAACCTCACCTGTGGTTAAGGACATTTTAAATACCTCTGCCAAGGCCCCTGCAATTCTGAACTAGCCTCCCAAAGTCTAGACCTTGGGGATTTATCCATCCTAATTTTCCTCAAGACAGCAAGCTCCTGCACTTCTGTAATCCAGATACAGTCCATGACATCACTACTGTCTTGTGTCAGTTCCATCGATTCTGTGTCCATCTACCAAGTAAAATAAACTAATGTAGGATCTTCCCCATCTCTTTCAGGTGACCACACTGATCTTTAAGTCGATTACTTTGTCCCTAGCTATCCTTTTGCTCTTAATATATCAGTAGAAGCTCTTGGAATGCTACTTCATCTAGTTTTATCCTGTTACCTTTCCTGGAATCCTCAAAACTGATAACGGTCAAAGATGTCAAACATTAGAGCACTGGAAGAAAAGCCAAAAATTTGTTTTCCGTCACTGCACCAGAATAAACACCATTAACCATGTAGACCGACTGCACATCAGAATGTCAGCGGAAGTCATGTGAGTTACGGTGAGCATACTGTATTTCAGAGGACAAAACCTTTTCAGATGAAGCCATGGGAGAAGCAAAGCCAGAAAAACACAAAAAAGGCCAGAATAAGAGGCTTAAAGAGATTTGGTGGGTACAGCGAGGACAAGGAAAGAGGATTTTATTTTCTACATGATATTGCATCTTCACTGGATCTGCTTTTCTCTCCCAGTCCATTTTCACTCTCTTTTGCCTGCAACTGCTTTATTATTTCATCAATTCTGGTCTCTTGCCAGTCCAAACTGATTGGGGTCGGAAAGTAAGGAAATCGAGGCGCCAGTTGCACAAGGAAGTATTGAGGCCAAGGACTTGGAGCTTATTGATTAGTTTTGAGGGGATGACAGTATTGAATGTAGCTGTAGTCAATGAAGAGCATCCTGATGTAAGCATCTTCACTGTTTCGATGTTCCAGGGTGAACGAAGAGCCAATGAAATGGTATCTGCTATTGACCTATAGTGAAGCAGATCCAAGTTGCTTCTCAGGCAGGACTTGATGTTTCATCACCAACCTCTCAAAACACTTCCCCACAGTGGATGTAAACGCTACTGGATGATGGTCATTGAGGCAGGTTACCACGCTCCTTTTAAGTAATGGTACTACTTGGCCAGGTAGCCAATCTGAGCCAGATGCCTTCTGTGGCTTCACCTTCTTGAAGGATGTTCTCACGTCGTGCTTAGAGACTGAAAACATAGGGTGTGGGGCCAGTAGGAGTTCATAAAAGGGCCTCCACGTTTTGATGGTCAAATCAAGGATAAAAGGCATTCTCATCTGGGAGCCATACCTTGTTGTCATCTGCCGCTTGGTTTCACCTTATAGATGACAGCATTCAAGCCTTGCCACAGCTGTCGAGCATCCTTCATCTGGAATTACCCTTTCACACAGAAGATACTTTCTGGAGATCGTACCCAGACCTCTTATCACCAGAACTGAAAGCCAATGATCTGGTGCTCCGCAGATTGTGGATTTCTTGGGGAGGAGATCTTCAGTTGGGGTTGGTTTTAAGCAGCGAGTTAAAGGAGGGGAAAGATATGGTGAAGCAGCGTTTCTGAGGTTTAAAGAGAGAATTTCAGAGCCTACACCATGACAATTGAAGACAGAGCTGTAAATGATGGAACAATTCAGGTTGGACACGTATAAAATGGCAAGGCTAAGAATGCTCAAGTCAAGACACTGGAAACAATTTCAGTCTGACATGAAAGGTAAACAGATCTTGACGTGGAGATTTTGACAGGGAATGGGATTCTGCTTGTTACGTTCCACCCCCTTCCGCCCAACAGCCCTTCCTCAACCAGGCAACCCCAAGCACCAGCTGTTCTCATTCAAAGTCTGCACGTGATATTCATGATCAGCATGGCTTAAAGCCAGATTATGTGGTGCACATTAAACTTTTATTACTTTGAAACTTGATAAGGGCTTTAAAACTGCTCCAGAGAGAGCACACCATCTGGCAAACAGGACGAGAGAGGTGAAAGCTTGGTGGTGAGGTGTAAAAATGAGCAGAGATGACAGACTGTTGACAGAACAGTAAACATAACAAGGTCTAGATGCTGAGACCTGACAACTCTCCCAGATAGAAGGGAAAACCAGCACATGGACAAGGACAGAAGGGGCACTGGTCAGAAAACAACGTCCCTGCTTGGAATCAAATTACTCAACTTTCCTCTTAATTTGAAGAGTTTAGAAGATCAAAGGCAATTTGATTGAAGTGTTTGAAGAATCTGAGTTGACAGATATAATGAAACTACTTTTGCTAGTTGGAAAAGATAATTGGAAATTGTTGGGCAGCCTGGGCTAAAATAAAAATGTGCTTATTAATCATAAAAAGAAAAGCAGATGCAATTAAAGATTAGCTTTATCTGTCATGTACATGGAAACATAAAGTGAAATATATCATTTGCGTCAAATCAGATCAGTAAGGATTGTGCTAGGCAACGGCAAGTGTCGCCACCCTACTAGTGCCAACTCTCGCTAACACTAACACCGACACCTCAGGAGGCCAGAGCAAACCCACACGATCACTGGGAGAACACACAAACTCCTTACAGACAACTGCAGGAGCTGAAACTTACAGATGGCTGCTGCAAGCACTATACTACCGTGAAGCGCCCAGAGTGCCTGGAAACAACAAGTGCTCAGAGCACAAAACGGTCTGCCTCCCCTGCATCAAGATCTGGACATGACTCAAGCTGAAGCTGGGCAGTGTTTATAATTCACTCCATGCAAGTTCCAGGCAATGACATGTCCACAGTACAGATTGGAACCACCTATCTATTTCAAGTGTATCAATCTTTAAAAGTTTGAAGATCATCACTGAGCAGGTCCTTAACTGGAGCAGCCACATGGCTGCTATAACTCCAAGAGATGAACTACTCTTCAGGAAGTGATTCATCTTCTCGCATTTCGAAGCCTTTTCACCAGCCACAAGACGGCAGTGTAAATGCCCGCTCCCCGCATTCCGGGGTAAGGGCCCCCCCCCCCCGCACGCCCGGATAAGGGCCCGCCCCCCACACACCCGGGTAAGGGCCCACTCCCCTCACACCGGGGTAAGGGCCCACCCCCCCCCACCCGGGTAAGGGCCCACTCCCCTCACACCGGGGTAAGGGCCCACCCCCCCCCACCCGGGTAAGGGCCCACTCCCCGCACTCCGGGGTAAGGGCCCACCCCCCCCCACCCGGGTAAGGGCCCACTCCCCGCACTCCGGGGTAAGGGCCCACCCCCCACACACCCGGGTAAGGGCCCACTCCCCACACACCGGGTAAGGGCCCACCCCCCGCACACCGGGGTAAGGGCCCACTCCCCCGCACACCGGGTAAGGGCCCACTCCCCGCACACCCGGGTAAGGGCCCACTCCCCACACACCGGGGTAAGGGCCCACTCCCCGCACACCCAGGTAAGGGCCCGCCCCACACACACCGGGATAAGGGCCCGCCCCCCACACACCCGAGTAAGGGCCCACTCCCCACACACCGGGTAAGGGCCCACTCCCCGCACACCGGGGTAAGGGCCCACTCCCCACACACCGAGTAAGGGCCCACTCCCCACACACCGAGTAAGGGCCCACTCCCCACACACCGGGTAAGGGCCCACTCCCCACACACCCAAGTAAGGGCCCACTCCCCACACACCGGGTAAGGGCCCACTCCCCACACACCGAGTAAGGGCCCACTCCCCACACACCGAGTAAGGGCCCACTCCCCACACACCGGGTAAGGGCCCACTCCCCGCACACCCAGGTAAGGGCCCGCCCCCCACACACCCGAGTAAGGGCCCACTCCCCACACACCGGGTAAGGGCCCACTCCCCGCACACCGGGGTAAGGGCCCACTCCCCACACACCGAGTAAGGGCCCACTCCCCACACACCGAGTAAGGGCCCACTCCCCGCACACCGGGTAAGGGCCCACTCCCCACACACCCGAGTAAGGGCCCACTCCCCACACACCGGGTAAGGGCCCACTCCCCGCACCCGGTGTAAGGGCCCACTCCCCACACACCGGGTAAGGGCCCACTCCCCACACAATGGGTAAGGGCCCACTCCCCGCACACCCGGGTAAGGGCCCACTCCCCGCACACCGGGGTAAGGGCCCGCCCCCCACACACCCGAGTAAGGGCCCCCTCCCCGCACACCCGGGTAAGGGCCCACTCCCCACACACCGGGTAAGGGCCCACTCCCCGCACACCCGGGTAAGGGCCCACTCCCCGCACTCCGGGGTAAGGGCCCGCTCCCCACACACCAGGGTAAATGCAGTTTCATTAACATTCCAGAACACAACATCATCTGTGATCAAGCCACTCCAATCATTTTGCTTCTTCTTCAGCCCTTTATCTCTACCACCCGTCCCCTCCCAGCTTCTCACTCCAACCTCAAGACCCCCTTTCAACACCAAAGCAAGAGTGCCTTCACCACACAAATGCAACAATTCAAGGTGGTGCTTCAGCAGCATCAGTTGGTGGCGGGGGATAAGCAATTGGCAGCACTTGATGTCCTGACGCAGGACATTGACCTGAAATGTTGACCACTCCTTCCCTGATCCATCCACTGATGCTGCTCAACCTACTGTGTTTCTCCAGCTGATTGTTGGGTGGCTCCAGATTCCAGCACCTGCAGTCTTGTGGAAACAGCTGTGTGACAGAACTCCACGATTTAAGCTCTCAAAGGGTGACCTCAATGTCACCATAAAACAAATAGTTTTGTGTAATTATTGTAAAAGACACAAGAAGTAGCAAAATCCTAGTTAAAGATCCAAGAATCCTAAGTTATATTGAGCAGTTGTCTTACTCACTGTTCACTGGAATCAAACTACAAATAGTCTCTACCAAGAAAACAGAATAAATAATGAAACCAGGATTTCCCTGAAAATATGATAACAAACCAAAAACAAAGATATCATAACCTCAGCACTAGGTATTACATAGCAGTTGTTCTAGATCTGTTAAAGTCAAATTGTGCTTTAAACTAACTTGAAAAATTATTTAATGAAGAAAGTGCAGTTGATGTCTACCTGCACATTCATTGGTCCTTTCATAATAAAATTATTGGTGAAACCGAACCCACCACATTGAAAGTTGCTGACAAAATTGTGTGCATACAGAGCGGCACAATAGCGTAGCAGTTAACGCAACACCTTTCCGACTCCTGTCGCTGTCTGTACCCTGACTGCATGTGTTTCCACTGGCTGCTATGGTTTCCTCCCACAATCCAAAGATGAAGCCAATTCACCTACTAACCCTTTCAGGGGTGGAAATGGGCAGCATGGGCTCATTCAGCCAGAAGGGCCTATTACCATGCTCTGTCTCTAAGTAAGAAATTAAAAATCCCTAAGTAACAGGAAGCAGGCAAAAATGTTTCCAGGCTGAGTATACACATGAACATTCCCCAAGCATTAGAAAGTAGGAGCATGAGAAAGACAGCAGTCCCTGTAAGTCTCTTCCAGGCCCCACACCTTCTTCTGAACCAGATTCCCAAAGCCCTCAATTCCTTGATACTTCTTAAGTGTATTTACCCATGCTTCAAATGAGCCTCCAAGCCTACTTCAGGCAGAAAATTCCAGAAATTCACTACACTCTACAAGTGTATTCTCTACACTCAACATAATTCAGTAATATATGGTAGGTCCCTAGTGTTGAAACTGTCCTTTCATAGCCTTTGAGATTTTATATATGTATATATATATATACATACATACACACACACACGCACGCACACTCACTCCTCCAATTCATAAGTTGCCATAAAACACAAAAATAATCCAACAAACAAAAGCAATAGCCTTCATGAAACTAAAGACAGGCTGATGATATTTCTGAACAATACACGGCAGACAAAACTCAATGAAGTCCCCCTCTTTGGCAGAAAGAATAAAGAAGCAATGTGAATAAATTATATAATTTTAAAGCTAACCAGGAGATTTGGGAACAGCGTGTCTGTACAAACCTTTGAAGGTAGCAGAACAGGCTGATAAGATTAAGCCCTATTCTCGTGAAAACGCATTATTAACAACTCCCATGGAAGAGATAAGATTAACACTATATGACTAAGATTAAGATATCTCGGGGGTTCCGGTGACATCATTGTCCAGAATGACAGCTTAAGTCAATAACTCCTCCAGAAAAACACACATTTTGCCCCATTAATCCATCAAATATTAGATCTTTTGAAAATATCTGAATTGATAAGGGAGTCAAGAATGGGGAAAAAGAATGGAGAATAAAAATCATCCCTGCGGAGCCTGTGGACGAGAGGGGTACAGCGAACTGCTCTCCTACCCGATCGCATGGTAGCGAGGCTGACAATGGGCCTCGTTCAGGCGAAGCGGCAAATATGATCAAAATTCTGGAAGAGATACAGGGATTCCAAAAAGATATAATAGTAACTAAATGATATCAAGTCAGAGATCACCAGCATCAATATAAAAATAGCAGTGGCAGAGCCACGAATTGAGAAGGTGGAAGATCGCATTCAAAATGCGGATACTAAGTAAGACGATAAAAATATTAAATCAACAAGAAAGTAAACTGCTTGACCAGGAGGGAAGATCATGGTGGAAAAATATCAGGATATACAATGTTCCATAAGGAGCAGAGGGTTTGTCTATGATGGAGTTTGTACGAAAGTTGCTGCGGGATGCGCTGGAGATTCCTTTGAATATGGATCTCGAAATTGAGAGGGCGCATCATGCGCTCGTCCTGAGGCCTACTGGAGACAGAGAAGATAAGCCACGCTCAATAGTAATTAGATTCCTTTGATACAATACCAAGGTGGAGATTCTACGAAGGGCCTGGGGAAAGAAGAAGGTGTTTTTGGACAGGAAATTGATATACTTCGATCAAGATTACCCTCCCGTCGGTCCTGCAGAAACGTAAAGTATACTCTGAAGTAAAGCGAATATTAAAGCAAGGAAAGATTAGATTCCAAACTCTGTACCCTGCTAAACTGTGACTACAGACATGAAAGCCAAAGGGTTGCCCGTCAGCGTGATCAAACTGAGGGAAAACCTGGCTGAGCAGTTATCCCGCTCTGCTTGGGAAATACTGAGAGAATCAAGAAAGCAGGGGATGGGAGAAGGATGAGAGAAGTACATCAGGAGGAGACTGTGAGTTTTCCAAAGACAGCCCTCACGCCCTCCAGGAGAGCCACAAGGTTTGGCTAACTTTAAAAATGTTGATAAGCTAAACAGAAGCAAAAATAGACAGTGCTATATCCATCTTGAGAAATACTTATTATAATGTGGATTTTATATTACTCAATTATTATTTTTTATTCATTCATTCACTCCTTTTTTCCCAACTAAATGAGAATATGGGAGGAATATACAGAGAAATATTTTCTGTGCAACGGGACATAGATTTGTTCACTTTTATGGGTTCTGTAATGGGGCCCTCAACTCACAGGTAGGAGGGGCTGTTCCCCATGGCTAGACGTTTCCTCTAGCTCAACACAGTGTCATCTACTAGAGACCTTAGCCTTGGAATCACACATTCGTTGCCTTTTTTTTCTTATTCGTGTTTCTTGGTTCTTATTGTTCGGGGAGTAGATCGATTAAGTTATATTCTGCTAATTTCAACGATATATTGACAGATAAATACATATGGCTAAGGACAAAGTAAAATTCATTTCCTTTAATGTCAATGGGCTATTAAATCCAATCAAATGTAGTAGAATTCTATCCAAAATGAGAAAAGAACAAGCCCATGTAGTATATTTACAGGAAACTCACTTAAGTGATAATGAGCATGGAAAACTAAAGAGAATGGGCTTCACTAATTTGTTTTTCTCCTCATATAAATCAGGACATAGGACAGGAGTTGCTATTGTCATCTCAAGCAAGCTAAATTTTGAAAAAGTATTCAAAATGGGAGATAAGGGCAGATATATTCTGGTAAAGGGGAATATAGACAGAAATTCAGTTACTCTATTGAATATATACGCACCCCCAGGAGGTGATATTAGTTTCTTTCAGGGAATTACTAATATTATGGTAACGGAAACAGAAGGTCTCCTGATAAGTGGGGGAGACTTAAATTTACAATTACAACCAAAGTTAGACTCTTCCAATAGAAAAACCTATGAAACAAAATCTTTACATAAGAAAGTTAATACACTTTTTGAGGATGTTGGTCTACCTGATATACGGAGGGATCTTTTCCCTGACAGAAGGGTTTACACTCATTATTCTGCCCCCCCATTCTGTATATACAAGAATAGACTATTTCATAACATTTGGAGAAGACAAAGACAAAATAAACACCTGTGGAATTGGGACAATCAATATAAGTGACCATGCACCTATATATTTATCTGTTGATTTTGACCTACAACCAAAGAATACTATTTGGAAACTAAATTCAAGTCTACTCAATGATCTCTAAGGAACAAATTAAAAAAGAAATTGGTCTCTACTTAGAATTCAATGATAATGGAGAGGTTTCACCTCCCATTCTGTGGGATACTCTGAAGGCTGTCTTAAGAGGGAAAATTATAGTGATACCTTCATATAAGAAAAAAGGAATAAACATTAGAGGAATTACAAAATAGGCTGAAGGAACTAGAGAAAAAAAACAAAGTGAATTTGGCACAGGATACATTAGAGGAAATTTTTTAAATTAGAAATTAGAGGGAGATATTACAATTCTTAAATGGTGTGCATATGACTCGGATTTTACACCAAATAAACTGGATGCTAGATTTAAGGACTGGACAGCTAAAGGAATAACAGTTCTTTGCAATATAATGAAAGAAGGAACACTGTTCAGTTTTGAAATGCTTAAAGAGCAACACCTATTAGAAAAACAAGACAAGATGCAACAGTATGTTAATAGGACAGTTAAAAATGTAACCAAGGCAAGAACATGTCTGATAGAGCTACTTAGAAAAGCAAACAATTCAGCTAACGGTAGTAGAATCATTTCAAACGTGTATAAGGGTTTGTCAAATCTTAAAACACATTCGACTTCATACATTAAAACAAAATTGGGAGAAGGAAGGAGGGATAATTATATCTGAGGAAGAATGGACAATAATATGGAGGTGTACCAGTTAACAGAAATGGAGGGAGTTCAGATGGAAAAACCTGATAAGATATTTTATTACACCTTCTCAGAAATCCCATTATGATAGTAACCTCCCTGTTTGCTGAAGAAATTGTAGAAATCAAAATGCAAACCATCATCATATTTTCTGGGAATGTCCCGTTATCAAAGTCTATTGAAGTGGGATACACAATGCCCTACAAGACATCTTTAAATGTGAAATACCCTTAGAAAGTAAGACCATATATTTTGGATATATACCTCAAGAATGGTTGAAAAGAAATAAATATTTAATGAATATACTGTTGGTGGCTGGTAAAAAGACTTACTAGGAAATGGTCATCACAGGAGAGCCCAACCTTAAATACATGGATGGAAATTACAATGGACATTTACAAAATGGAGAAGATAACAGCATCTGTTAATCATAAGTTGGAACAATTTTATTCATACTGGGAAAAACGGTTGACACCTCATAGGCCTGATTTTATTCTCACAAATCAATGAATATGTTATAAAAAAAAAATCACTCCCTACTTGTACATAGTTTTCTCCTTTCACTTGTTCTTTCATTCCTCTCTTTTCTTTAAGTGTATACCTCAGATAAATATTATGTGGAGATTTGTGGCATATTTAGACAAATGTGATATATATGTACAATATCTGAAATACATCTTATGGAAATGTTCGTATGATGATGAACTTCAATAAAAGTAAATCGCAAAAAAAAGATTAAGATATCTCATCTCCCTTGATAAGACACCCAACTCTGATTCTGCTAGTAAGCAGAAAGCTTACACCAACTGAGACCATTGGTTGAACAATGAATATTTTAGACTAAAAGGCTCTGAAGAAGCTGACAAGTGAGGAGAAAAACTGTAGTTACCTCCCTTTAACAATCAGAATCATGACGTTGGTTTAAGTCATGACTTTGGAAGGATAGATTAGAGAGCTCCTCTAGAGAGACTATTTGGGTGGAATTGAGGAATGGGAAAGGTGTAGTAACACTGATAGGAGTGTATTATAGGCCACCTAATGGGGAGCGTGAGTTGGAAGAGCAAATGTGTAAGGAGATAGCAGATATTTGTAGTAAACACAAGGTGGTGATTGTGGGAGATTTTAATTTTCCACACGTAGATTGGGAAGCTCATTCTGTAAAAGGGCTGGATGGTTTAGAGTTTGTGAAATGTGTGCAGGATAGTTTTTTGCAACAATACATAGAAGTACCGACTAGAGATGGGGCAGTGTTGGATCTCCTGTTAGGGGATGCGATAGGTCAGCTGACAGATGTATGTGTTGGGGAGCACTTCGGGTCCAGTGATCACAATAGCATTAGCTTCAATATAATTATGGAGAAGGACAGGACAGGACCTAGAGTTGAGATTTTTGATTGGAGTAAGGCTAACTTTGAGGAGATGTGAAGGGATTTAGAGAGAGTGAATTGGGTCAAATTGTTTTATGGGAAGGATGTAATAGAGAAATGGAGGTCACTTAAGGGTGAAATTATGAGGGTACAGAGTCTTTATGTTCCTGTTAGGTTGAAAGGAAAGGTTAAAGGTTTGAAAGCACCATGGTTTTCAAGGGATATTAGAAACTTGGTTCGGAAAAAGAGGGATGTCTACAATAGATATAGGCAGCATGGAGTAAAGGAATTGCTCGAGGAATATAAAGAATGTAAAAGGAATCTTAAGAAAGAGATTAGAAAAGCTAAAAGAAGATACGAGGTTGGTTTGGCAAATAAGGTGAAAGTAAATCTGAAAGGTTTCTACAGTTATATTAAAAGCAAGAGGATAGTGAGGGATAAAATTGGTCCCTTAGAGAATCAGGGTGGTCAGCTATGTGTGGAGCCGAGGGAGATGGGAGAGATTTTGAACGATTTCTTCTCTTCGGTATTCACTAAGGAGAAGGATATTGAGTTGTGTAAGGTGTGGGAAACAAGTAAGTAAGATATGGAACCTATGACAATTAAAGAGGTGGAAGTACTGGCGCTTTTAAGAAATTTAGAAGTGGATAAATCTCCGGATACTGACAGGATATTCCCCAGGACCTTGAGGGAAGTTTGTGTAGAGATAGCAGCAGCTCTGACGGAGATCTTTCAGATGTCATTAGAAACGGGGATTGTGCCGGAGGATTGGCGTATTGCTCACGTGGTTCCATTGCTTAAAAAAGGTTCTAGAAGTAAGCCTAGCAATTATAGACCTGTCAGTTTGACATCAGTGGTGGGTAAATTAATGGAAAATATTCTTAGAGATAGTATTTATAATTATCTGGATAGACAGGATCTGATTAGGAGCAGCCAGCATGGATTTGTGCATGGAAGGTCATGTTTGACAAACCTTATTAAATTTTTTGAAGAAGTTATGAGGAATGTTGTCGAGGGTAAGGCCGTGGATGTAGTCTATATGGACTTCAGCAAGGCCTTTGACAAAGTTCCACATGGAAGGTTAGTTAAGAAGGTTCAGTCGTTAGGTATTAATGCTGGAGTAATAAAATGGATTCAACAGTGGCTAGATGGGAGATGCCAGAGAGTAGTGGTGGATAATTGTTTATCGGGATGGAGGCCGGTGACTAGTGGGGTGCCTCAGGGATCTGTTTTGGGCCCAATGTTGTTTGTAATATACATAAATGATCTGGATGATGGCGTGGTAAATTGGATTAGTAAGTATGCCGATGATACTAAGGTAGGAGGTGTTGTGGATAATGAGGTAGGTTTTCAAAGCTTGCAGGGAGATTTATGCCGGTTCGAAGAATGGGCTGAACGTTGGCAGATGGAGTTTAATGCTGAGAAGTGTGAGGTTCTACATTTTGGCAGGAATAATCCAAATAGAACATACAGGGTAAATGGTAGGGCATTGAGGAATGCAGTGGAACAGAGAGATCTAGGAATAACAGTGCACAGTTCCCTGAAGGTGGAGTCTCATGTAGATAGGATGGTGAAGAAGGCTTTTGGAATGCTGGCCTTTATAAATCAGAGCACTGAGTACAGAAGTTGGGATGTAATGTTAAAATTGTACAAGGCATTGGTAAGGCCAAATTTGGAATATTGTGTATAGTTCTGGTCACCGAATTATAGGAAAGATATCAATAAATTAGAGAGAGTGCAGAGACGATTTACTAGGACGTTACCTGGGTTTCAGCACCTAAGTTACAGAGAAAGGTTGAACAAGTTAGGTCTTTATTCTTTGGAGCGTAGAAGGTTGAGGGGGAACGATAGAGGTATTTAAAATTTTGAGAGGGATAGATAGAGTTGACATGAATAGGCTGTTTCCATTGAGAGTAGGGGAGATTCAAACGAGAGGACATGATTTGAGAGTTAGGGGGCAGAAGTTTAAGGGAAATACGAGGGGGTATTTCTTTACTCAGAGAGTGATAGCTGTGTGGAATGAGCTTCCTGTAGAAGTAGTAGAGGCCAGTTCAGTTGTGTCATTTAAGGTAAAATTGGATAGGTATATGGACAGGAAAGGAGTGGAGGGTTATGGGCTGAGTGCGGGTAGGTGGGACGAGGTGAGATTAAGAGTTCGGCACGGACTAGGAGGGCCGAGATGGCCTGTTTCCGTGCTGTGATTGTTATATGGTTATAAGTAATGCTGACAAAAGCTTCCCTTTTTCCTGAACCAATGCCATAGACGGACAATCCCGTCCCACTGGAACACATTGATATACCAAACATGAGCAGAGGTTAAAATTTTACCAGACTGCTGTGGTTTATAACTACAAAATCTATTGACATACGCCAAACATTCAAGTTTCCTGAAGATGTAATAGAAATAATGAACCATACAGCCCCTTCCTCAGAAGTGCCATTCGTTCTCAATACTCCAATTTTAAACTGCATTATAAAACAAAATTAAAATTAAAATGGAGGTTGAAAGATATCAATCGTAAATGTCATTATCAAATCAGAACAGCAGATCTTTCATTCAGAAATATTAGTGAAACCCCATGAGATATGCAAACCAGCAACCCGTTCCTGCTTCAAACCCTGATCAAACTATGGTTTTGAAAGTGACTGAGCTTCTTCGCCATTTTTTGGAGGTAGGACATGAATATGCACCACTCTTTGAAATGCAGAATAATTTCCATTCTTGTGAGTGTTTCCATGGAAAACTGCAACTCAGACTCGCCACTACTCATTCAGGTGCATATACAGTTTTGTTACTATCCCAAAATGGTGCAAAGTTCCTCCAAGTTAATGGAAAAACCTTCTTTAAAGACTTTAGTGTAGGAAAGTCTTGACGAAGGGTCTCGGCCCGAAACGTCGACAGTGCTTCCCCCTATAGATGCTGCCTAGCCTCCTGTGTTCTACCAGCATTTTGTGTGTGTTGTTGTTTAAAGACTTTAGCCCACTTTTTTCTAGGTTCTTGCACAGTTGATTACAGGATTTTCCAATTTAGTGTACAATGGCCTGCTGTTAGCATAAATAGACTCAAGATCCAAGATTGTTTAATGTCATTTCCAGTGTAAAGGAGAGTGAAATAATCGTTACTCTGGCTCTGATGCAACAAACAAAAACACAATAAGATAAAGAGCACAATAATTAAACAAAACAATTAATATAAACCACTTGTGAAGGCAGAGCGAAGTAACGATGGCGCTAAACGGCAACTCCTTTGCTTGCATTTTCAGAAACAGCCCTATTTCCATTTTTAATATCTCTATTTTTCCTTTTCAGGGTTCTTTTGAAGACCCTACCCTGGAGTTACACGCTGACTTTGGTTCTTTGCGAGAATGGGACCTGCTCTCAGGGTTTCATACCTGGCCATTGTTTGTTATGCCAAGGGCTCAGCCTAAGAGTCCGGCTCAGATTTGGAGGCCTGGGATCTTGGGGCTCTGGAGACGGGCAGATTGAGGGTCGGTATCACAGTAGGAGACGTGTGTGTCGTCAGGGAAGTCAAAATATCTACAGCTGTGTGCCTGGAGACCCGAGATCTTTGAGATCTTCAGGCACAGAGCTCAGAAAAAGTGACGTAATGGACTTTTAACATTGTAAACCAACAAGTTGTTTGTTATGTCTCCCAGCTCGCTGAGAAAACGGAGACACCTCCTTCTCCCTTATTAGGGAGTGAGAGAGCCTGTGGTATGTCGTATACCAGGTGAAACATGAAGTCTTTGGGTTAATTGCAAGCCTATGTCTTTGCTATTGCTTTGCTCACACTTGAGAGCTTGGTGGCAGGTGCCGATGCATTTTTTTGGTGGGGGGAGGGGAGATTGTTGCCCGCTGCCACTTATGCGCAGGAAGGAGGGGAGCTGGGGGGACTTTGGGGTTCTAACATTTAACTGTTGTTCATTCTTTGGGGCACTTGTCTGTTTTTGTGGATTGTTGCGAAGAAAAAAGCATTTCAAGATGTATATTGTATACATTTCTCTGACATTAAATTGGACCTTTGAACCTTTGAAATACATAAGATTATAAGACATAAGAAATACATAAGGTGACCCTCAAAGGAAATGATAACGTACTGCAGTGGTGGTGATAAAGTAGGGTGTAGCAGAGTGGATTAGTGGATGCAGGTGTTGATCAGCCTTGCTGATTGGAGAAAGTAACTGTTTTCGAGTCAGATGGTCCTGGCGTGGCTGCTACATAGCCTCCTCCCTGATGGGAGTTGGACAAACAGTCCAGAAACAGGATGGGTGGGATCCCTCCTGATGTTACTAGACCTCTCGAGGCACCTTTCCGTATATGTCATTGATGGCAGGTAGACTGGTGCCACTGATGTGTTGGGCAATTTGACTACCCAATGTAGAGCCTTTCCGTACCATGTGCAGCATATTAGGATCCTCTCCACTACTCATCCGCAGGGCGTGAGTATAGATATGCATAGTCCAGCTCTCTTCAGCCTCCTCAGAATGTAGACATGTTGATCATTCCTGATTACATAGAATGTGTTCTGCGGCCATGAGAGGTTGTACAAGATCTGCACTCCCATGAGTTTGAAACTGCTCAGTTTCCACTGCTGTGCTGCTGATGTAAAGAAAGGCTCCCTTTAAGTCCCTTTCTCTTTGATTTGGCTATAGAACCTTTGGCGATAGCATTTCGAAGCTGTCCTGAATTGGATTTGGAGGGGGGGGGGGGTGTTGAGCATAAAGTTTCTCTTTATGCTGATGACTTATTACTTTTTCTTTCAAATGCATCTACATCCTTACCTCCAATGTTTTCACTTCTTAATCAGTTTAGCCAGTTTTCTGGCTATAAACTTAATTTACATAAGAGTGAACTTTTCCCAATTAATAAAGAAGCACAAGAATTAACATTTCGTGACCTCCCTTTTAAAGTTGTTCATAATCAATTTACTTATCTTGGGATTACAGTCACAAGGAAGTTTAAAGATCTTTTTCGTGAAAATTTTGCCAATCTTTTATATACTACAAAACAGAGTTTGTTGCAATCTATCTATCTATCTATGTCTTTGGTAGGTCGTATTAATGTTGTTAAAATGTATGTTCTCCCTAAATTTTTATATTTATTTCAATCAATCCCAATTTTTATTCCTAAATCTTTTTTTGATTCCTTAGACTCTATTATTTTGTCATATCTGTGGAAGAATAAGCATTCTAGAATTAATAAAGTTTATCTCCAAAAATCTAAAAAAGAGGGTGGCATGGCTTTACCTAACTTTTATTTATATTATTGGGCAGCCAATATACGTTGTGCTACCTTTTGATCTTTTTTCCATGGCCAACCCAAGTGCCCTAATTGGGTGGCAATGGAGTTGAGTTCCACTAAAGATTTATCTATTTCTGCACTTCTTGGCTCTGTACTCCCTAGTAGTTTGTCCAGATTAATTGTTAATCCTCTTGTTAGACACACTTTGCGAATATGGGCTCAGTTTAGGAAATTTTATGGTTTCTATGGTTTTTCCTTTTCTAGTCCTATCTTACATAATCACCTTTTTTTACCTACTATGTATGATTCAACATTCCATGATTGGTATAGGAAGGGCATTAGACATTTTGAAGATCTTTTTATTGATAATCGCTTCGCATCTTTTCAACAGCTCTCTGTTAAGTTCAATCTGCCTAATGCTCATTTTTTTAGATATCTCCAAATTAGACACTTCATTAATCCTTTAATTCCTAACTTCCCTGAAATGCCTGAGAAAAATGTTATGGATTTATTTCTTTCTATTAATCCACTGGGTAAAGGTTTAATATCATTTGTTTGTGATAAATTAGCATTCTTATGGTGTGCCCCTGTGGATAAAATTTGAATGGCTTGGGAGCATGATTTAAATATCCCTTTATCTGATGAGACTTGGGACTCTATTCTCAAATCGGTTAATTCAACCTCTCTTTGTGCTCGCCATTGCTTTTTACAGTTTAAGATTGTTCATAGAGCCCATATGTCTGAATCTAAACTATCTCGATTTTACCCTAATATTAGTCCTCTTTATGATAAATGCAAGAGGGGCGAGGCCTCTCTCATTCATATGTACTGGTTCTGTCCTAGCTTGGAGAAATTTTGGAAAGATGTCTTCATAACTTTATCTTATATTCTGAACCATCACTTAGAACCCAACACTTTAATTGCCTTGTTTGGTTTTTTGGGTGAGACAGATTTTCGTTTGAGTTCAACTAAGAGTCGAATATTATCTTTTGCTTCTCTCCTGGCTAGACGTCTAATCCGCCTTAGATGGAGAGATGTTGCCCCGCCCACGCATGCTCAATGGCTTAATGATATTATGTCCTGCTTAGACCTTGAAAAAATTCATTATTCAGTTCTTAATTCGGATATAAAGTTCCATAAGGTCTGGGGATCTTTTATTGAGTACTTTCATAACCTTCCTCTTAACTAAGGTTTTTTTTTTCGGTCCCTTGCTTTCAGCTCTTTTTTTTGGTAGTAGGCATTATTATCTTGTTTTTAAGTGTATTACAGTTTTGGAGGTTTGAATGTCCTGATTTATATTCTCTATATTGTGTTGTGGTTGGTCTGGAGTTTTTTTTTGTTGTGGGGCTTGGGGAGGATACTAACTTTACATGTCTTCAATTTGGGTGCTTTCTCAATTATCTTTTTTGTATTATAGTATTATTGTATGTTTATTTTTGCACTGTATTAATTTTCTTCATTTTGATTCGGGTTTTTTTTTCTGTCTTTAGTGATGTAGAAAATGCATAAAAAAACTAATTAAAAAAAAAGAAAGGCTATGAGTGGTGTGGGTTCTCCTGAAGTCGGTAACCAACTCCTTCGTCTTGTTGACATTGAGGAAGAGGTTATTTGCCTGGCACCAGGCCCTGAGCTCTTCCACCTCCTCTCTGCAGGCTGTCTCATCGTTATTGGTGATGAGCCTCACCACTTTCGTGGCATCGACAGACTATGTGATTACCTGGGAGTTTGACCGTGCAGTCACATGTGAGCAGAGTACAGGGCTCAGCACCCAACCCTGGGGGGGCACCTGTGTCGAGGATGATGGAGAGGAAGAACTGGTTGTTCATCCTGACTGTCTGAGGTCTGTTGGTTAGGAACAGTTGTGTATTTAGACCGAGAAACAGGAGTTTATTCACCAAGGTCTGTGGGACAATAGTGTTGAATGCTAGAATGAAATCCAGAAACAACATACTGACATAAGTGTCCTTGTTTTCCAGGTGCGCCAGGGCCAGGTGCAAGGCAGATGCTATGGTATCTGTCGCAGCGTGGTTCTGGCGGTTAAAATATTGGTGAGTGTCGTGTGGCAGGAATGGAGTTTTTGATGTGTGCCATTACCAGCCAATCAAAGCACTTCATGATGAAGTCAGTGCCGCCAGGCACCAGTCATTTAGTTCTGAAGGTGTCAAGTCCTTTGGTACGGGGATGATGCATGTTGGGACAGCAGACTGGATGAGTGAGGTGCTGACTATCAGAGAGCTATAATCACTTAGTACTTGGCATGGGATGTTGACTCTCTGCAGAGTCCTTCTCACATCTGCTACTGTTACAGACTGTGGCTGCTCACCTGGGAGAGGAGTAGCTTTTATGGCTGGTGTTGTGTTGCATGCCTCGGAGTGTGCCTAGAAGTTATTTAGAGCATTAGAGAATGAGGCATAACTGATACAGTCCACGCTGTTTTTCCTCGCGTAGTCAGTAATGTCCTTATATGCCTAGTCACATATGCCAGGGATCATTATCAGACAGGTGCTCCTGAATTTTTTGTGTGTAGGCAGTCTTTGCCTCTGATGAGGTTTCTCCTGGTTGTTCTGTCTTCATACATGAAGGCAGTGCCTCCAGGCTACTTTTAGTAGCCTGGAGCCTCTGCATTCAGCCAAGACTTCTGGTTGGGGAGTGAGATGAGGGAACAACACTTACAGATGTAGCTGGTGCCAGATGAGCCATATTCCTCGTGGTCTGTTTGTGCCAACCTCCTTGAACATCTACCAATTAGTTAGTTCAAAACAGTCCTGAAGCATACAGATTGCCTCATTAGGCCACACAGTGATGGTCCTCTTGACTGGTTTCTCCATTTTCAGCAGCAGACAGTCTGCTGGGATTAACATTATAGAAATATGGTCAGAGAGGCTAAGATGAGGGCTTGTGAGGCTTTGAAAGTACTGCATCTGATTGCTCCCCTATTGGACATGGCAATGTGTTGGTAGAATTTGGGAAAAAAGTCTTGCAGGTTAACATGATTGAAGACTCCTGAAATTTGAAGGGACTGTCTAGATGTTTGTTTTGTGAGAGCTGATGATATTGTAAAGCTCTCCCAATGCATTTGTGCTCGAGGGCAAGGGGGAGGGAGCGGGATGGGACGTAATCAGTGTGATGAACACAACAGTAAACCCGAGTAGGTTATGTGGCTGCCATTTAATTGTAACAGTGACCGATAACTACAGATGACTTTGTGCACCGGCCTTAGTTAATATACACATAAATTCCACCTCCTTTGGATTTCCCTGACTAGGAGATCCTGTCTGCACAGAACAGTCATCTCGTCAAGTTGAAATGCCAAGTCGGGCATGTTTCGGTTGTGCCATGTTTCAGTAAAAACCAGAATGCAGCAGTTTTTTTTATCTCTTTTAGTGCGTGTAGTCTCAGTCTCAGTGGATCTATTTTATTTTTAGCGAGCAAACATTGGCCAGGAGAAGTGACAGTACTGCCGGCCTGCTTGGGTTAGCTCTCGGCCTAGCTAGTACACTGGCTCTCTTGCCACGTTTCTGCTTCCTCTTGCATCGCCTGTATAAGCCTCTCGCTCAGCTGAGCCGATTAGGCAAGATCGCTGCCACCAGGTCTGTAGAATCCCTAGTCGGTAAGCATCGTTATCAACTCAAAGACAAGAAAATCTGCAGATGCTGGAAATCTAAGCAACATGCACAACATGCTGGAGGAACTCAGCAGGCCAGGAAAAGAGTAAACAGTCGATGTTTCAGCCAAGACCCTTCATCAACACCTGATGAAGGGTCTTGGCCCAAAACATCAACTTTTTATTCTTTTCCATAGATGCTGTCTGGCTTGCTGAGTTCCTCTACCATCTTGTTTGTGTTGATCACTACTAACTCTGCAGTCTGCGCATTAAAAATAATTTTATCTGAAATTTCAGAGATGCTGTATTCACAGAGCTTTGGCTGACTGAAATCTCTGATTAGAAACTTTAAAACACTGTCAAAGAATTTGGAACTAACATTATTAATGGGAACACAAGAGATTCTGCAGATGTTGGAAATCCAAAGCAACACAAACAAGATGGTGGAAGAACTCAGCAGGTTAAGCAGCACCTATGGAAAAGAATAAACAGTCGACATTTCTGACTGAGACCCTTCAGAACTGAAAGGAAGGGGGAAGCTGTCAGAATAAAAAAAACAAAGAAAAAGGATAGCTAGAAGGTGTTGCAAAATAGCATCTCTGACACTAGAAATAATTTGAAGCCTGGTGGGTGGGAAAGTTAAAGGGATAGAGAGGAAGGAATCTGATAGGAGTGGAGAGTGTTCAAAGAGTTTTCATTTTTCTCACATGTTTATCATTCTTACTCGAGAATTGACTATTTTTTCATTGACTCTCGTTTTATTCCATCTGTAACTGGTTGTAATTATGACATTATATATCTCTGATCATGCTCCAATGAAACTTTCTCTTAAATTAATGGATACAGCTTCTAGTACTAAGCAATGGCGATTTGATTCTACCTTACTGCAAGATCCAGATTTCATTAAATTTATGAAGGAACAGATTGATTTATTCTTTTCAACTAATTCCACGGATGAAATTTCCTGCAGAATACTTTGGAACACTTTTAAAGCATATATATGTGGACAGATTATCTTCTATTCTGTTGGCTTGAGAAAATGTATTAAGAAGGAAACTCTTTTATTGGTTGATAAGATTAAAGAAATTGACAAGAAATATTCGATTGCTCCTGGTGAGCTTTACAAAGGGTTGAGCTTCAAATGGAACACAGTTTATTACTTACATCTTCAATTGAAAATCAATTAATGAAAACCAGAACTGATTTTTATATACATAGTGATAAATCAGGTAAAATGTTAGCTAACCAATTGAAAAATGCTTCGGTTAAACGTCAAATTATTAAGGTTCGTCAACAGAATGGTGAACTGACAGTTAACCATGATGAGATAAACAAATCTTTTCAAGATTTTTATACTTCCCTGTATCATTCTGAATTTCCTCATGATCATAATACCATGCATGATTTTCTTGGGAAATTGAATTTTCTAAAATTATCATCAGAAGAACTTTTAATATTAGAAACTCATATTACGGATGCAGAAATTAAAGGGTTATTTCCTCTATGAATTCTGGGAAAGCACCAGGTCCAGATGGGTATACAGTGGAATTTTTAAAGTGTTTTTCCTCTACTCTTTTTCCTTGGTTATGCAAGGTTTTTGAAGAAGCAATTAGACTAGGTAAATTGCCACAATCTTTTTATAGAGCTTCCATTTCTTCAATATTGAAAAAAGATAAAGACCCTACTGACTCTGCATCCTATAGACCAATATCCTTATTGAATGTAGATTCCAAGATCTTTTCCAAGTTACTGGCGACCAGACTGGAGAAGGTATTTCCCCAAATTATCTTGGAGGATCAAACTGGTTTTATTAAAAATCGCTATTCTTTTTTCAATATTAGGAGATTATTGAATATTGTTTATACTCCTTCACGCAGCACCTCAGAATGTGTCATTTCATTAGATGTGGAGAAAGCATTTGATAGAGTTGAATGGCTATACTTATTTACTGTGCTTGAGAAGTTTAATTTTAGTCCGACATTTATATCCTGGATTAAATTAATATATCATACTCCAGTAGCCTCGGTTTTTACTATCAAAGATCTCCCTTTTTTCATTTATTTCGGGGTACCAGGCAAGGCTGTTCTCTTAGTCCATTATTATTTGATATTGCTTTAGAACCTTTGGCAATTGCTATTAGAGAATCACCTAACATTTTTGGCATTACTCGTGGGATGGATATACATAAGTTATCATTATACACAGATGACTTGTTATTACATATTTCTGATCCTGAGAAATACATTCCTGCAGTTATATCATTGTTGGCTCAGTTTAGTAATTTTTCCGGGTATAAATTGAATCTTAATAAGAGTGAATTGTTCCCCTTAAATAGACAGGTTCCAATTTATGGAAATTTACCTTTTAAATTAGTTAATGACTTTTTTATATACTTAAGGATTAAAATTACAAAAAATCATAAGGATTTATTCAAGGTTAATTTTTTACCCTGAATTGATCAGATTAAATGTTTGTTTACTAAATGGTCACTATTGTCTTTAGCTCTGATAGGTCGGATTAATGCTATTAAGATGATTAATTCACCTAAGTTCTTATATATATTTCAAGTGGTACCAATTTTTATTCCGAAATCCTTTTTTGACAATGTTGATTCAAAAATTTCCTCACATATATGGCAGAACAAAAATCCTAGATTAGGTAAAAGATATTTACAGAAGGCAAGGAAGGAAGGTGGATTGGCATTGCCCAATAATAAAATCTAAAATTAGGCAATTAATATTTGATATTTGAAATGTTGGTTAAGGGATTGGGATTTACCTCCTAGCCCTCATTGGTAAATCTGGAAACTAAATCTGTACAAGGATTTTCATTGGGTTCTATTTTAGGGACTTCTCTTCCCTTTGCTCTTTCTAAATTGCATAAACGAATTGACAATCCGATAGTCAAACACACTTTACATATATGGTTTCAATTTCAGAAATTTTTTGGGTTGAATCAATTTGTTTTAACTATTCCTATTGTATCCAATTTCTTTTTTCATCCTTCTATTATGGACCAAGCTTATTCAGCTTGGAAGACTAAAGGAATACTACCATTTTCTGATTTATTTTTGGATAATTATTTTATGTCTTTTGAACAATTATCTAATAAATATAATTTGCCCAGTTCTCATTTTTTTAAGATACTTACAGATTAGGAATTTCTTAAACACTGTACTTCCTACCTTTCCAAATCTTGATTCTTCTTTTGGAGAAATTGTTAGAGCTAAATCCTTTTCAGAAAGGTATAATATCAAATGTTTACAATATAATTATGAAAATACATTCAGAGGCCTTTTATAAGATTAAAAATGATTGGGAAAGAGAACTTAACCTTACTATCCCTATTGAGAATTGGGATAAAATTCTTCAATTAGTTAATTTATCCTCTATATGTGCTAAACATTCATTGATACAGTTTAAAGTTGTGCACAGGGCTCATATGTCCAAGGATAAATTGGCTCGTTTTTATTCCCATATAAATCCTATATGTGACAGATGTCATTCTGAGATAGCTTCTTTAACTCATATGTTTTGGTAATGTCCGCTTTTGAAAAAATATTGGAAAGACATTTTCGATATTACTTCCACGGTATTGAACATTGACTTACAACTTCATCCTATTACTGTAATCTTTGGTTTACCAATGATGGAGTCAATCCATTTATCTTCTTCTGCTTGTCGGATGATTGCATTTCTTACATTAATGGCTAGAAGATCTATTTTCTTGAATTGGAAAGAAATTAATCCCTCTACCGTATTTCATTGGTTTTCTCAAACTATGTTATGTCTAAATTTGGAGAAAATTAGTAGTGTTGTATATGACCCTTCTATTAAATTTGAAAAGATTTGGAGGCCATTTATTTAATATTTTCTCATGATGTAATTTGACCCTGTTCCAATCCTATTTGTTTTTCCGGTTTTGATTATATATAATATATATATGTTGAGAGGATTGGAGTTGGGGACACTGATGATTTTGTAATTTTTTTAAATATAGGTACTATGAACAGCCCTTTTTTTTCCTTCTTTCTTTTTTTTTCTTTAATAGTTAGTGGTTAGTCTGTTAGTTTAGTTTTTCTTAGGGTATTAATTTTTTTTTCTTTTTCTCCTTTCTGTTTTTTTTATATGACATTTGTATCATTCATGATTTGGGAAGACTTAACTATATTGTACTCATTGCTTTTGTATCCTTTTATGTTCATTTTAATTTTGTAAGTTTGTAATCCCATTATCTATGTACTAATCTTATCATGTTGATATTGATAAAAAGGAGTGGAGAGTGGACCATGGGAGAAAGGGAAGGAAGGAAGGACACTAGGGGGAAGGTGATAAGCAGGTAAGAGGCCAGAGCAGGGAACAGATAAAGAGGGAAGGTGGAGAGAAATTTGTTTTGTGCAGACGGAGAAATTGAAGTTCATGCCATCAGGTTGGAGGCTACCCAGACAGGTGTTGCAACTCCTTGCTGTTACCTCATCATGGTCCAAATGGAGGCCATGGACTGACATGTCGTGAAGGGAATGGGAATAGGAATTAAAATGGTGAAATTCCACTTCTGCAGCCCCCCAATTTACTACAGGTTGCATCAATGTAGAAGAGCACTGGACACAAGACCACAAAGGGTTTGCAGGTGAAGTGTTGCCTTAGAAGACTGTTTGGGGCCCTGAATGGAGGTGAGGGGGGAGGTGAATGCACAGGTGTAGCACTTAGGCTGCCTTCAGGGATAAGTACCAGGAGGGAGATTAGTGGGAAGGGATGAATGAGATTCGCTGTGCCACAAAATAGCATCTCTAACACCGGAAATCACTTTAACTGGCCGAAAACACTCAGCTGTGGAATGCAGAGAAACTAGAGGTTGCCAGCAGCAAACCCAGCCATTGGGATGCAGTAAATTACGTGTTTTTCATCTCACCAAATAGAAGGTCTAGTTTAGGTCCGGCCCGTTGTTGGTCATATCACTCTCATTTACTTTCTCAGCTGATCCACACCTCATCCAATTCCCTCTTAATCCAAACATGTGATCAGACTTGAGTTTACCCAACAGCTGAGTATTCATGGATCTGACAAGCTTTAAAAAGATATATAACCTACAATATTTTCCAGACAGAGAAGTCTCTCAGCCTTGACCCTATCAATCCTTCTCGGAACCGTAGATACTTACAGCAAAAGGAGCCTACTGAGTTCATGCCAGTAAATCTCAATGAAACCACCCTCAGTGAGTATAGGAATTAAGATTAATCTTGCTTCATAAGACAACGCCTCACATTAGAATCCAATCTTGTGAAAATACACTCAGTGGACACTTTACAACTTACATCTGCTTGTTAATCAAATATCTAACAAGCATCTCAATGCATAAAAGCATGCCGACATGGTCAAGAGGTTCAGTTGTTGTTCAGACCAAACATCAGAATGGGATTCAAGTAATTATGACTGTGGAATGATAGTTAGTGCCCGATACGGTGCTTCAAGTATCTCAGAAACTTGTTAGTAAGAGTGGTCAGAGAATAGCCAGACTACTTCAGGCTGACAGGAATTCAAATAACCACATGTTACAGAATTGGTATGTAAAAGAGCATCCCTGAACTTACAACACATTGAACTTTGAAGCAGATGGGCTACAGGAGCAGAAGACAATGAACATAGACTCAGTGCCCACTTTATTAGATACAGAAGGTACCTAATAAAGTGACCACTGAGTGCGTACCACCACAAGTGCAAACTGCAAATACCCTCTTTAGGTAAGGTATTATCCTGTACACCCACATTTACTAGCTGCTGACAGTTATAAATTAGTTGTTTTTCCAATTCTTTCAAAGCCAACTTCCTCACATAGTGCTTCATCTTGTCCAGTTCACTAATTTGTTATTAACCCTCTGTGTGGTCCTCTTCTAGTTTAGCAACAACAGCAAACCAAGTAAAGAATAAAGTGATCTCCCTTGGTATCTACTTGTAATCACATCTTTAAAATTTCTGAGAATACCCATCAAGACTTCCCATTCATAAAACTGCGTCGGTTCTCCCTAATAAAATTATTTTCTGTGTAGCCTGCTACCAAGCCTTTAACTGCAGCATTTTACTGTCAACAGATCCATTTTCCACCTTTCTTAAATCATGGCCTTATATTTGCCACGTTCTGATTTGTAGGCACTGTTTCAGAATCTAGTGACGTTTGGAAGCTCTGCAATATCAATGGCACTTCAGATACGTTGCATCAGATTTAGGAAACGGGTCCGCTTTGAGCCCCTTTCACTTTTCCATTTGACATCTTCTCAAACTGCCTCAATAACAAGGCCGACAATATCCTACTGTTAGATTTTTAAGTTTTTTGATTCCACACACTAAATGGTTTATTGGTAATTGGTTTATTATTGTCATGTGCAATGAGACAGTGAAAACATTGCTTTGCATGCCGTCCATACAGTTAATTCATTACAGCAATGCATTGAGGTAATACAAAGGAAAAAAAACAGTAACAGGATGCAGTATGAAGAGCTGCAGCTACAGAGAAAGTACAGTGCAGGTGAACAATAAGGTGCAAGGCCAAAATGAGGTAGCCTGAGAGGTCAAGAGACCTTTTTAATCATACTAGGGGCTCATTCAAACAGCAGAAAAAAGCTGTCCTTGAGCCCGGTGGTACACGCTTTCAAGTTTTTGTATTTTCTGCCTGATCAGAAGAGATAATGTCGGGAATGATTACGTTGGCTGCTTTACTGAGGCCCTTTGAGGAATTAAAAAAAATTCACAAGATTAGGATTAATCTTGATAAAGAGTAGATTAGGATTAGGTCTAATGATAAGAATGGAGAATTAATCAAAAAGCAGAAGGGCTATAAAGCCCTTACTTCTCAGAGCAGATTTATTGTGCTGTTGGATACCACTTGGCTGTTAACACTTCATGAATGACTTGGATAAAAAGACCCTGAAGACTTGCATTTCAGTTCTACCGATGCCAGCGTGGGGCTGCAGATTCCGTCACAAGTGAAGCTGGAGTTGGTCAGCAGGTCTGGTGCGCGGGTCGTTTCGGAAATGTTATGTTCCTACCAACTATTTACATTTGGCTTTTGCACGTCCTGAAGGCGTGCATATTCCTTCAGGATGTAGGATGTCATTCAGGTCATTGAGTTTATGCCAGCTCTCAGAGCATTCCTATCAGTCCAATTACCGCCTGTAACCTATTCTCACTCACGTGCCCATTAAACCTCCCCAACTCTCCTTCCATTGATCCACACCAGGGGCAACTTATAGCGGCAAATTAACCTACCATCACATCTTTGGGACTTGAGAGGGAACTAGAGCACCCAGAGAATACCCTGGTGTTCCAAGATAACACGCAACGTCAGGGTCGAATCTGGATCACGGAGGCATGAGGCAGCAATGTGATGGTGCCGCCCCAAGACTGTATCACCAAATGTTTCTTGTCCATCGACAAACATTCATGGTACAAAGACACATTACTCTTGAATCACGTCTACTGCAGCTCCAGATGAATGAAATCCACAAAGGAATTCAAGGAGCTATTCAAGGACTGGAAGCTATTGATGACTTGTCCTGCAATACACAATGAAAAGCTCTTCCAGAGGAGCGGCATGGTAGCAGGGCAGTTAGCACAGCAGCAGCTGTAACATTGGGATTTGATTCCCACTACTCTCTGTCAGGAGCTCCCCCCGTCACCACATGGGTTTCCTTCAGGTGTTCCGATTTCTCCCACATTCCAAAAACGTACAGGCTAGAGTTAATGAGTCATGGGCATACAATGTTGGTGCTTGGCAGTGAATGATGCAAAAGATATATTTCACTGTGTTTCCATGGACATGTGACAAATAAAGCTCATCTTGAATTATCAGCCAGATTTCCTTCACACTTAAAATAGCTGCAATTACACCATTTGTGATTTGTGATTATATTCTCTTTCCAGATTTCGTGAAGATGTGAACGTGACTGAGTTTCTTCTCTACCATGTTTTAGAACTTCTGTGGAGATACCTTGCTGGTTTTCAGTTAACGTGAAACCTTCATGACTTATCAATATGAGATAGTGGTGAGACTGCACCAGTTTGCTGGGGATATAGAGAAAAACTCAGTTCAAGGACAGTATTGTTGAGTTCTCTTGTTGGCAGTATTGTTGGCATGGATTCATTGGTTGAAGGGCCTATTTATATTTGTTCGTTAGGTATTAATATTGAAGTAGTAAAATGGATTCAACAGTGGCTGGATGGGAGATGCCAGTGAGGAGTGGTGGATAACTGTTTGTCAGGTTGGAGGCCGGTGACTAGTGGTGTGCCTCAGGGATCTGTACTGGGTCCAATGTTGTTTGTCATATACATTAATGATCTGGATGATGGGGTGATATCGGATTAGTAAGTATGCAGATGATACTAAAATAGGTGGCGTTGTGGATAATGAAGTAGGTTTTCAAGGCTTGCAGAGAGATTTAAGCAAGATAGAAGAGTGGACTGAACGATGGCAGATGGAGTTTAATGCTGATAAGTGTGAGGTGCTACATTTTAGTAGGAATAATCAAAATAGGATATACATGGTAAATGGTAGGACATTGAGGAATGCAGTAGAACAGAGTGATCTAGGAATAATGGTGCATTGTTCCCTGAAGGTGGAATCTCATGTGGATAGGGTGGTGAAGAAAGCTTTTGGTATGCTGGCCTTTATAAATCAGAGCATTGAGTATAGGAGCTGGGATGTAATGTTAAAATTGTGCAAGGCATTGGTGAGGCCAAATTTGAAGTATTGTGTACAGTTCTGGTCACCAAATTATAGGAAAGATGTCAACAGAACAGAGAGAGTTAATGAGTCATGGGCATACAATGTTGGTGCTTGGCAGTGAATGATGCAAAAGATATATTTCACTGTGTTTCCATGGACATGTGACAAATAAAGCTCATCTTGAATTATCAGCCAGATTTCCTTCACACTTAAAATAGCTGCAATTACACCATTTGTGATTTGTGATTATATTCTCTTTCCAGATTTCGTGAAGATGTGAACGTGACTGAGTTTCTTCTCTACCATGTTTTAGAACTTCTGTGGAGATACCTTGCTGGTTTTCAGTTAACGTGAAACCTTCATGACTTATCAATATGAGATGGTGGTGAGACTGCACCAGTTTGTTGGGGATATAGAGAAAAACTCAGTTCAAGGACAGTATTGTTGAGTTCTCTTGTTGGCAGTATTGTTGGCATGGATTCATTGGTTGAAGGGCCTATTTATATTTGTTCGTTAGGTATTAATATTGAAGTAGTAAAATGGATTCAACAGTGGCTGGATGGGAGATGCCAGTGAGGAGTGGTGGACATTGAGGAATGCAGTAGAACAGAGTGATCTAGGAATAATGGTGCATTGTTCCCTGAAGGTGGAATCTCATGTGGATAGGGTGGTGAAGAAAGCTTTTGGTATGCTGGCCTTTATAAATCAGAGCATTGAGTATAGGAGCTGAGATGTAATGTTAAAATTGTGCAAGGCATTGGTGAGGCCAAATTTGAAGTATTGTGTACAGTTCTGGTCACCAAATTATAGGAAAGATGTCAACAGAACAGAGAGAGTAGAGGAGATTTACTAGAACGTTACCTGGGTTTCAGCACCTAAGTTACAGAGAAAGGTTGAACAAGTTAGGTCTTTATACTTTGGAGTGTAGAAGGTTGAAGGGGGACTTGATAGAGGTATTTAAAATTATGAGGGGGATAGATAGAGTTGACGTGAATAGGCTTTTTCCATTAGGATTAGGGGAGATTCAAACAAGAGTACCTGAGTTGAGAGTTGGGGGCAAAAGTTTAGGGGCAACACGAGGGGGAACTTCTTTACTCAGAGAGTGGCAGCTGTGTGGAACGAGCTTCCAGCAGAAATGGTAGAGGCATTTAAAGTAAAATTGGATAGGTATATGGACAGGAAAGGAATGGAAGGTTATGGGCTGAGTGCAGGTAGGTGGGACTAGGTGAGAGTAAGCGTTTGGCACGGACTAGAAGGGCCGAGATGGCCTGTTTCCGTGCTGTAATTGTTATATGGTTATATATTCTGTGCCAAAAACTCTATTTGCAAGGTCCTTGAAACTAGTAGAACTGATTCTCTAGCAGCAGTTTTGTTTTGCATTTTAGAGGTAGCATAGTGAAATTTCATATTTCAGTAATATTTGTGTAAAATTATAAATATATTGCTTGATTAAGCATTCTTGTTCATTTAAATAATTCACCACAGGTTATACATAAAAATACATGAACTACACATGTCATGACGCTACCACCCTCACTTACATTAAAACTAAGGTAGACTCACATTTCAGAGTCCCATCTTTACCCCTAATTAGTTTAATGCTTGGAATTACAAATCATAAGAGCGGTGACAAAGTATTTTTAAAACCCGAGGCAGCTACTGAATGGTTGAAAAGCAGTGAAACGTTCAAATTTAAAAAAAAAAGCAGTAAGGAATGACAAGTAAAATCAAAACAGCACAGCATGTGCAGAGACAGTATAATTAAGAAAGGCAGAAAATGAAAGATTTCACAGTTCATTAAGTGATGAAATTCTTAAAAAAGATCAGAAATAGCTGGCTACATTGGAAAGACAGATGCGTTCCATTGCTCAACAGGTAACTCGCTCATGTATACTGAGCAGACTGAAGTATTTTGAAGCAAATATAACAGCCAATGAGAAACAAGTACCAATATTGCTGAATTCATTGGGCCTGCAGTTCGCTTTGAAGTTTAACATCTCCAACCAAACCTTCGGTTACCTTTGCTGATATTGTGAAGCAACACAGAACCGAGGTGATTGTTGATTGCAGAACAAATTAAGAAAGATACTGGATGATGTTACAACTGCCTCCATGCTGTACACCATGAATCATTGCCCAACAGAGAGCAGGAAGATGCTGGTGCCAACATCTGTGCCTCTGTAAAGGATATTGGACCAAAGAAGGACCATGCTGCTCACAGGAATCACAAAAATGACATAAGTAGTGGTCTGACTACAGCAGCTTTTGTAGGCAACATATCTGAGAAAGCTTCTGACATGCTAATCAGGCAGCTACTTGTAAAATGTGGCTTGGTGTTAAGCTGGAAGAGAGTTCAAACAGTTTCAGGAAAGTTGCAAGCATTCAGCTTTTGTGTGTATAAAGAACCATAAGCTACTCTGCGTGCGTTAAGGTTATTGCACGAACTTCAAGTGGGAAGCAAAAAGCTGCTTGTAAAAGTAGGGACAAAGACCAAAGCCTTGCTGGCCAAAAAGAAAGAAGTCAATGGAGATACAAAAACAGAGGATTTGGCAGATGATGTTGTGGATGAGGAAACCAAGAGGAGTGATGAGATTGTAAAGGGAGCAATTGGATTAATAAGAGAATACTCCAGTGAACTAAATGCACCTTCTCAAGATCAAGATGCACAACTTAGAAAAAAAAGGAATATGAGAAAAACAAACAAAAGTTGAAAAGAAAAGATAGACAAAAAGAATGTGAGTGAGAAAAAGGCGTGAAAAAGAGAAGGAATATGAGAAAGAAGTACAGTACATTAGGGAAAAGCCAAGGATAGGAGAAAAAAATTGTTCTGAGCTGTCAGAACCACTTCCTGCAGTCTACAACCATCATGGAGGAGGCCCCCAGAGCCTGAGATTATTTCAGCCACAAGTCTCATGAGCCAAGCAGAGCAATTTCCCTTGTCAGGAAAAACGTTATCCCACAAGAGTAAGAAAGCCTCTACAGCAATTAAATCTTTAAGTCTGAATGGGACAATTTTAAAAATATGCTGCGGATGTCTGTCTAGTAGTTGTATTATATAGTATACTGTGTATATAGTTGAAACGCATTCGATATTGAGTTGGAGTTTCTAGCTAAGCAGGGAAAAGTATTACAAGACCATAAGACATAGGAACAGAATAAGGCCATACAGCCCATTGAGTCTGCTCCACCATTCCATCATGGCTGATCCTGGATCCCATTCAGCCGCATACACCTGCCTTCTCACCATACTCTTTGATGATCTGACCAATCAGAAAATGATCAACTTCAGCCTTAAATATACCCACGGACCTGGTCTCACCACAGACTCTGGCAGAGCATTTTACAGATCCACTACTCTCTGGCTAAAAAAATTCCTCCTTACCTCTGTTCTAAAAGGTTGCCACTCAATTTTGAGGCTGTGCCCTCTAGTTCTGGATACCCCCACCATAGGAAACATCCTCTCCACATCCACCCTATTTTGTCCTTTCAATATTCGGTAGGTTTCAGAGATCTCCACACATTCTTCTAAATTCCAGTGCGTATCAGCCCAAAGCTGCCAATCGAGCTTCATATGTTAACCCCTACATCCCCAGAATCATCCACGTGAACTTCCTCTGAACTCTCTCCAACGACAACACATTTTTTCTAAGATACGGGGCCCAAAACTGTTGACAATAATCCAAGTGCGGCTTGACTAGTGTCTTATAAAGGTTCAGCATTATCTCTTTGCTTTTATATTCTATTTCCCTTGAAATAAAAGCCAGCATTGCATTTGCCTTCTTTACCACAAACTCAACCTGTAAATTAAACTTTTGGGAGGCTTGCACAAGGAATCCTAAGTCCCTCTGCACCTCTGATGTTTGAACCTTCTCTCCATTTAGATAATAGTCCGCACTATTGTTCCTTTTTACATCATCATACATTTCCCGGCACTGTATTCCATCTGCCACTCTTTTGCCCATTCTTCCAATTTGTCCAGGTCCTGTTGCAATTGAGCTGCTTCCTCAGCACTCCCTACCCCTCCACCTATCTTCGTATCATCTGCAACCTTTACCACAAAGCCATCAACTCCATCAAGTATTATGTACTTAGTGTTTCAGTAATGAGTAAAATTGTAAATATATTGCCTGATTAAGCATTCTTGTTGTTTAAATAATTCACCACAGCTTACATGTAAAAAATACATGAATTGTATACATCATAATGCTACCATGTGATACGTGCACACCTCACTTGGAGTAAACATGAAGTTAGACTCACATCTTTCAGACGCTAACCTTTTCCTTTAAATTAAATTTATTTTTTGGAGTTACAAAACACAACAGATTAAGAACTGGTCCGTCCAGCAGTCACAATACAGAGACCTTCGCAATCTCTTGCTCTGATGATAACACAATTTAACACGCACCATTGCATGGACCAGTAATATTGTCATGAAGACTTGCACTTGTCTCACAATAAAATCTTGTTCCAAGCATTTTATCAGCTTTCCCTACACTCTTTTTAACCACTTTTCAGATTCTGTGACGTCACTTGAGGATTGGTTTGTCTCCCTCTGGTTCACAGGCGAAAGCAGAAGTCCTTCCCAGTTTAATCAGGAGCTTCCAGAGGTAGAGTGTACACACTGATGTCCACAGGGAGCTTCTGCCTTATTAACATCTGAAATGCAGGGTCTTGGGAACTCACTTAGCCAACATGAAGACACCAGATGAACTTTCTTGACCGAAAATCCCAATTCAAAAAGTCAGCTTTCCTCTTTGGGTTCACCCTTCCAGGTGGAGGTGTTCCTTGTTCTTTGAGTTGGAAGGATCCTATCCATCGCATCTCACTCAGGGTGACAAAGTCACAGTCACAGCAGCCATGCTTCCAGGCTAGAACAATGGAGCAATGTCCAGATCTGCACTTCTGGAACTATCTGCGACGATTGTGGATTTCCTCACTCCGAGCTACATTGTGAGGAGGCCCAGACTTACCAGGTCAAATGGCTATTGCACACCAGCAACCTTGGGAGTCTGAGGTCATGAAACAAATATTGAAAGACCTGGATAGAGTGGATGTTGAGAGGATGTTTGCAATAGTGAAGGATTCCAGGACGAGAAGGCATAGCCTCAGAATACAAGGAGGAATTTCTTTAGCCAGAGGGTGTTGAAACTGTGGAATTCATTCCCACAGATGACTGCAGTGGCCAAGTTATTGGGTATATTTAAAGTGGAAGCTGATAGGTTCTCGATTAGGAAGGACATCAAAGGTTATGGCCAGAAGGCAGGACAATGGGATTGAGAGGGGCAACAAATCAGCCATGATTGACTGGTGGAGCAGGGATGATGGGCCAAGTTGCTCTATACTGCTTCTAAGTCTGATGGATTATGATCTTGTTCCTGCAGTAAGTGAACAATAGAGCTGGAACCAAGTATTGACCTCCTTAATTATGGGTAATGGAATCTGTCCACAATTTTTCTAGTGCTTTTCTTCCATGAATTCAATTATTTCCCAAAATGTCCACTGTCATCAGATCTTTCATTGCTTAATGAATATCTTGATGCCTAACCCCTGCTGGCTCGGATACCTGTCATTGTCAAGTGCTTTAAGATGCAGGTCATGGCACACTGCAGTTCTGGCTTTCCAGACAACCCTGACCACTGCAATTCATCTACCACCAAACAGGTCCACAGCATCTCCCTGGCCCTCAGCTCACTTCCAGAGCATCTGGATAACAAAAACACCTATATCAGATTCCTATTATCGTCTAAACTCTACCTTCAAAACTACAATTCCAAACAAACTCATCTCCAAAAAGCTCTGCAACTGGATCCTTCTCTTCCTAACCAACAGACTGCAATCAAATATTGGCAATGACACGTCTTCCATGATTAACCTCAACAGCAGTGCCCCACAAGGCTGCACTGACAGCTGCTTACAATACTCCAACAGAACATTTATGATTACGTGGCCAAATTCTGATCTAAGTCCATCCACAAGTTTGCATATGACACCATGTTAGTGGGCCTGCTCTGAAGTAATGTTGAGACAGAGTACAGCAAGGAAATAGAAAGCCTTATGGCATGGTGTCAAGGCAACAACCTCTCTCTCAATGTCAGCAAAACAAAGGATCTAGTCATTGACCAGGAAGGGGGTGATGCCTGTCTGTATCAATGGTGCGGAATGGAGATGGTTGAGGGCTTCACATACCTGGTTGTAAATATCACCAACCTGTCCAGCAACATGAACACTACAGTCAAGCAAGGATACCAATGCCTTTACTTCCTCAGAGGGCTAAGGAAATGCTGCATACTCTTATCAAATCATCCTACCAGGCAATTGCTTGGCACAATGCTGAAAGAAAGTAGAGTTGTGAATGCGGCCCAGTCTTTCATGCAAACCAACTCCCTCAGTTAATTCAGTCTATACAGCCCATTACTTTGGGAAAGCAGAAACATAATCAAGGATGCCTCCCACACTGGTCATTCTCACTTCACCTCTCTCCCATCAGGCAGAAGATACAAAAGCTAAAAGCACATACCACCAGGTTCTAGGACAGCTTTGACCCTGCTGTTATCAGACTCTTGAATCAATCTGTCACATGCTAAAAGATGACATTGATCTCCCAACCTACCTCGTCATGGTCCTCGTATTTTATCTGCTGACCTGCAGTGCAGTCCCTATCGCTCTCCTTGTATTTGATCTGTCGACCTGCTCTGCTCACTCAATATTCTGCATTCTGTTTTCCTTCTCACAACCTCAATATAATTAAATATGATAACAGATATCTGAATGACACACAAACAAACCCTTCCACTTATGATAATAATAAACCAATTTCGGTACCAAAATTTCTTGTTTCCCTTCACTTCTTCCACGACTACTGGTGTAGGATTCATAATTTACTGAATAGGACCCAAAATCTACAATTGGATTCCCTTTGACCCCAAATACGTGATTGTACGCTGACAGTCAAAAGCAAGAAGCAGTTATTAAGAGTGAGTAAAATTAATTAAATCTCTCAATAACATACAAGTTACAAATATGCCTAGCCAAAATCGAAGGTACTGATACAATTTATACAATTATTGGACATATAATGGGGTAGGTTCATGGGAACAACATCACATCTGACACTTCTTGCAAGATGTGTGCTGCCCAAATTAGGATATTATTGCTCCCCCATTATTCCCCAGCAAAGGAAGCCCAGCAGCGTCTCTACTTTCTGCAAAGGCTGAGGAAAGTCCATCTCCCACCCCTCATCCTCACCACATTCTACAGGGGTTGTATTGAGAGCATCCTGAGCAGCTGCATCACTGCCTAGTTTGGAAATTGCACCATCTCGGATCGCAAGACCCTGCAGCAGATAGTGAGGTCAGCTGAGAAGATCATCGGGGTCTCTCTTCCCGCCATCACAGACATTTACATTACACACTGCATCTGAAAAGGAAACTGCATTATGAAGGACCCCACGCGCCCCTCATACAATCTCTTCCCCCTCCTGCCATCTGGGAAAAGGGTCCAAAGCATTCGGGCTCTCACGACCAGACTATGTAACAGTTTCTTCCCCCAAGCTATCAGCCTCCTCAATACCCAGAGCCCTATTGTCCTGTTTATTATTTATTGTAATGCCTGCACTGCTTTGTGCACTTATGCAGTCCTGGGTAGGTCAGTAGTTTAGTGTTTTTTTTTCTGTTTTCTCTTTATGTAGTTCAGTCTAGTTTCTGTACTGTGTCATGTAACACCATGATCTTGAAAACCATAGTCTCATTTTTACTACGTGCTATACCAGCAGTTATAAAAAGTGACTTGACTTGACTTGATTATAACTTGGACTACATCCTCACACTTGCAATTAAAGGACACACGATCACTTCAGCATACATTATTACCAATCAAAACCTGAGACCCAGTGAGTAAGCTTGAGACAGCGTGAGCTGGTGCTTATAGAGAGTTGTGAGCGGGTACAGTCAGGACTTTCTGCAGAAATAGAGATCCTTTGGATTACTACGCACTTGGCAATGGCCCAGAAAAAGGAGGAAAGTTTAAGCAGAACAGCCATTGTGTGAGTGGGGAGCTTGAGGCTTTGATAAGGAGAGGTGAAGCTTCTTTCTTGCTTGTTGCACAGCTGGAGCAGTGGAATAAGTCAGAACAGTGGAATGTTCCTCGTGGGATGTGGAAACAATAACCGATGATTACAGCTGCAAGAAGAGCCTTCAGCAGCAGCTTCTTAAAGACCATATTAGGGAACTGGGGCAAGATGATTTTTGGATCATGAAGAGACAGATGATAGGAGATACAGTGAAGTAGTTACACTTAAGGTGCAGGACACAGGAAACTATGTGACAAACAGTAGAAGGAATGGGGATAGACTGCCAGTGCAGAGTACTCCTGTGCCATTCTCCTCAATAACAAGTATACTGTTTTGGATATTCTTGGGTGATGGGGCACTCTAGCCAAAGAAAGCCACAGCAGTCATATCTCTGGAACTGAGCCTGGCTCTGTGACTCCGAATGGAAGGGGGAGAAGAGGTGAGCAGTTGTGATAGGTAATTCATTAGCGAGGAAAGCAGATAAAGGGTTTTGTGGATGAGATCAAGATTTTGAGATGGTGTGTTGCCAGGATCAGGGACAACGTGGGAGGGTGAGCAGCCAGAGGTCACTGGCAGTAAGAGTGATGAAGCCATGCAGCGTGAGTTCAGGAAGTTAAGTGCTACGTTAAAGGACAGGACCTCCAGGGTGATGATCTCAGGATTGCTAACCATATCACATGCTAGTCAGGCTAAAAGAGAGGATGATAATACAGTTTAACACATGGCTAAGGAGAAAGTGCAGAAGCGAGGTCTTCAGACTTTTGGATCATTAGGCTCTCTTCCAGGGAATGTGGGACATGTACAATGGGATGGTTTACATCTGAACTGGAAGGGGTTCATTTACATTTTCTTGTGAGGTTTGCTAGTGCTGCTCTGGGGGTTTAAAAGTAGAGTTGCAGGAGGATGGGAAGCAGATGGGCCAGGCAGATACTGGAGTGGTTATGGGGAAGGTAAATGTTAAGTCTACATACGGATACAGGAACCGGAAGGGCAGCAAAGGACAAACTGGATCACTAAGGTCAGTGTGATCATCTATGCACCGACCCGAAAGTGAGGGGGCATATCTTAACTGAATTATTTTGCATCTGTACTTACTCAGGAGGCAAACACGGAGTCCATATAACTGGGGCAAAGCAGTAGTGAGGTCATGGGCAGTAGCAAAATTAGAGAACAGGAGATCTTGCTGTCTCGAGGTAAATTAGAGTAGATGCGTCCCCAATTCCTACCAAAGAGACCTTGGACCTTGTCGGAGGTGACTTAAAACATCCTTAGCCATGGATGAGGTGCTGAAAGAATGGGGGGGGGGAGGGGGGAAGGGAATACTTAAAGTTGTTCCGTTGTTCAAGAAAGGCTCTAAATCAGGAGTTTCCCAACCTGCAGTCCATGAACTCCTTATTTAATGGTGTAGGTCCACGGCATTAAAAAGGTTGGGAATCACTGCTGAGAAGAAGGCAGGAAATTATAGGCTAGTGAGTCTGATGTCAGTAATGGATAAATTATTGTAAGGTATTTTAAGGTACAGGATATATAAGTATTTAGACAGACAGGGCCCAGTTAAGGGTAAGTGAACATGACTTTTGCATGGTCTATCTAATCTTGTGTTGTTTCTCGAGGATGTTAGCAGGAAAGTTGATAAAGGAAAGGCAGTGGAATTTGTCTGCATGGACATTAGCAAGGCCTTTGACAAAGTTCCGCATGGGAGGCTGGTCCAGAAGGTTCAGTTGTTTGGCATCCAGAATGAATTAGCAAATTGGCTTAGTGGGAAAAGCCAGAGAGCGGTATTAGATGGTTGCCTCTCTAACTGGTGTGCTGCAGAGATTGGTGCTGGGTCCGTTGTCATTTGTCATCAATATTAATGATTGGCTGATAATTTTGTAAACAAATAAGAGATTTGATGGAGGTATACACAATTATGATGGATATAGATAGGTGAGATGAAAACTGGATGTCATGGGTTAAGAGTAAAAGCCAAAATATTTAAGGGGAACCTGAGGGAGAATTTCTTCACTCAGAGGATAATGCGAGTTACCAATAGAAGTGATACAGGTTTCCCCTGCTATCCGAAGGTACAGCGTTCCTATGAAATGGTTCATAAGCCAGAATGACATAAAGTGAAGAAGCAATTATCATTTATTTATATGGGAAAAATTTGTGAGCGTTTGCAAACCCAAAAAATAACCTACCAAATCATGCCGAATAACACATAAAACCTAAAATAACAGTAACATATAGTAAAAGCAGGAATGATAGGATAAATACACAGCCTATATAAAATAGAAATACTTTTCTGCAATCGTTGCAGCACTGTCCACTGTAGCGAAAATCTCACGCAAGCGCTCTCGGCAGAAACACCTTCTCCAGTAACCTTTAAGCTATGAAGCTACCAAATCAAACCAAGTAACACATAAAATTACACAGCCTATATAAAGTAGAAATAATGTATGCACAGTGTAGTTTCACTTACTGGAATTAGGA